>NW_025110666.1:177689-300658 GCF_011392965.1 Frieseomelitta varia
ATATATATATATATATATATATATATATATATATATATATATATATATGAATTATAATATATATAATAATAATAATAATAATAATAATAATATATATTATATTATATATATATAAATTATGATATATATATAATAATGCACACACTCACACATACACTAAGGTTGTTCAGCTCTATATTGTGTATGTGTGTATAAACTTCACCCTTTTCTGGGGTTTTTATTTTATTTGAATAAATTAATTGAAATGAAAAAATTATTTGCAAATGACTCGTTTGATTCGAACTCAAGATTACTTTTCCTACGTTATTTTTCAAATAAAGACACTAAATTAGTAGAAATGATTTGTTATTTCAAATTATTATTTCTTATTTTTACTTCAAATAAAATTTGCACACTTTAATAATTAATAAAATTTGCAAAAATAATTCATATAACTCTTAATCTTAATCTTTCGTAATTCTAACGGTTTAAAATGCATTATAGTAATTTTATATTTAATAACATTTTCCAAATTATATTATATTCAAAATTGCAGTTTATACTTTCTTTTACAGCTGATTATCAACTTTTTTTTACATGGTTGACGACCTAATAAATTGACTACATACATATGTAGCAGATTTAATTATTTCCAGTATATCGCACTGCCGTTCCCTATAGAGTTTATCCTGACTTATTATGCACATAGGGATCCTTGCATTAAACCTGAAGCATTCTTCGATACACTGGGTGATCAAAAAGTATTTATTCATTATCTTCATATTAATTAAATGCTCGTAAAAATATTGTTTGTAAAATTCATGAAGTTAGAAATGACATAATTATTATTTTTTCTATTTATTAATATGACATAATAAGACATAAACAAAATGTTAAAATAATATAGAAATTGATGTAATAAAAAGTCGGTCATTGGTTATGAGACATATTTTACTACCGAATGTGAATTATGGTGTAATATTTATAAATTGTATATAAAACCATAAAATTACATAACATATAATTCATAAATAAACAAAAAACAACTTAAGTAACACGCAGGATGATTTTGTCAAAATATTCTGCTAAAATAATATTAATAAAATATATACAATACGAGAAATAAGTATACAGAATTAAATCGTTGCGTGTTCTTTTAATCTTGACACGTACTTCAATTTTGACTAAAATGTAAAAATTTCTCGATGATATTTAACATTGCAAAGTCAACGGCTCAGAATGGTAAAACGACTGACCCAATTGAGAAACTTCATTATTGGAGCACACGGTATCTAACGAAACACACGAGAACTCTCTCGACATTCCATTAACAGTTCAGACGATAAAGAATCACTTGAGAAGCAAGAAAAAAAAAGTGACACGAAATTTTCGACCGTACCCGTCCTGTTTTTAGAAGCGACCGATCGATCAATAGGAAAGAACACGCGACCATTCGACCGTGTTATCGTACGATCACGCGTCCAATTAGACAAAATTTGCGAATACGAAAGGGGAAACCGTGTAGCTTTTTAAAAGAGATACGAGCCGCATTTAACATAACTATTCGTCCAACAATTTCATATTTATTTTTCTTCTCGCAGAAATACCGAGAGTTGTGCAGACCCAAGGAACAGCTGGCGAAGAAAGCGGAGAACACGAAGACGATGACGACGAACGTGGTTACGATGGACGAGCTGGTAAGTAAATGTCAAATAAACTAATATGTCTATTGTGTCTTGTAAGATTGCATTAATTCTTGATATTTCGTTATTCTGTATAAAATAACATTATGACTATAAAAAATGCTTCTTATTAATTACGACAACATGGAATTTTACTGAGAAAATGAATATGTACTTCGTTGTTTTTAGCAGTCTATAATGAAATTAAAATAATATATGATAACTTAATTGCAAAACGAGGAATTATATATTTACAATATATATTTAAAACAACGTTCTAACATTCAGTTATATTTCATATACATATTTCTCAATGAGTAATATCTGTAAAACTATTGCGGTATCAATGATACACTTCATATTTCATACTGCAGTACAAAATATAAAAGATAAATTAAACTAGTTCAATTAAGTCAATAGCTCTGTCCTTAGGATTCAATAAAATTTTCAAACAATTCATAACATAATAAATTCTATATACTATCGATGTTTCAGTAAAATTGAAAGATTATGAAGATTTTTAACAAACCGATGATATTAATAAAAAATCGTAAATCAGCTATTGAGAGCTTGTCATAAAAGAAAGATCTCGATCTTTAAATTCATAATGATTTGAGTCGTAAAAATGATTTTTTAAACTTTCTTGAGTCGTTTGATTTTATAAAATTTTCGGAAAAATTTAATTTTCACTTTTCCATTCAATTTCCTGATATTATGAATTTTGTATACAACTTTCGAAAGGAGGAAGTAAACACCATTAAGAACATTTATTAATCGTATCGAGTCGTCTCAAAAGATAAAATGTCCGTGTTAATGCCCTGAGTAATTTCATTTATACATATTATCGTTGCTTAATCTTAATTTTAACATGTACCTACGTAAAAATATTTACGATATTATTCAAAATAAGTCAACAACAATTGCACCACTTATTTTGAAAGTGTAACTTCGTTTTTTAAGAAAATTGAGGAAACGAAAAATTTATTACTATGTTTATTTATATTTCAATGTGATTTATTATTCAGTAATTTATGTTTCAATATGAACTTTTCACTTATAAATAATTTATAGTTAAAATCTTAAAATATTCATTTGTTTTGATCAATTGAAATTTCGTTGCTAACTGGAATTGCATAACCAATGTAATTATTTCAATATTCCAAAACAAAAAAGAATGAGCTTACTTTCAAAATAAATAGCCCAATTATTATTTGAAATTATTCGTTATATAATTTTATAGAATAATCTGTTAAATGAAATTTATTGTATTTATTTAAAAAAGCCAAATGGATACATTTTTATTCTTTAATACTTTATAGTTCCTGTGACATCAAAATTATTTTGAATTGTTTTACAAATAGCATTACATATTTTCTTTAATATATGCTGTTGTAGCCACTAATAAGATCTTTAGTGGAATCTCTAATAAGATCTTTAGTTGATTTTGAACCTTAAAATATACAATTACTTCAAAATACAGTCAAAACATGATGCAGTTTCAATACAATCGAAAAACTTTCTATTTGAGGTTTCATTTTCGAGAAATTGAGTTAAAAAATTTAACGTTCATATTTTGATAATGTTATAAACGATATTGATTCATACTACACATAAAATTTGCTACATAGAAATAAAGCTTGTCTTAATGAAGGAATTGTTGAAAGTGTCGCTTACTTTATCGCAAATAAATTTGTATTCGTTGAATCACGAAAGCATAAATAGTTGTCAATGTTAGGTTTGTACGTACTTAAGTCAATTTTGGAAAATACATTTCCTACTTAATACATTTATAAAATTTTACAATAATTGACATTACAGGGATAAATAACATAGTTTGTGATCAAAGATAAGAAATTAAATATTGAAAAATCTTTAAAGTATCTTATATACTTACATACTTCAACAATTTGAACAAATTAATGCTTAACAAAATAGAATTTAGCACTTTAAATTAAAAATTATAATTATATAAAAACAAATTAACATCAGATTTAAATTTTAAATATTATTTTTTATTCAAATATAACATTTTGCTCTCAATGCCGAAAGTAAAATTGATCTCAGTAGTATTTTCACTTAGCATCAAAATTATTTATTTGTTTTTATTTTATTAATCGATTACCAGTCTTTATTGATGATATTGCGGCTATTAATGAATGAAAAATAAAAAAATTAGAAAAGCAATCGATAAGAAGAATATGCAGAGGTACGTGAAAAATAATAAAATGCTTCCTGTGACAGGAAAAGAATGTGACTTATTCGTAATTTTCGCTATAATATTCCCACAAGCAGAGATGCTCACAACACATACAAGGAAAGTGTAGAGAAGGTAGGAAGTTTATACTGATACAAACTCCCTTGCCACGTGGCGGTATGGAATGTAAGCACAATATTAATTTGGCAGACGGAGAGAGAGAGAAAGAGAGAGTGAAGAAGAGAGAGAGAGAGAAAATAGAGGGTTAGAATGTCTAGCCGCTTGGTCGCAGCCTCTCAGCCACCCTAATGGCTTAATTAAAACTACCCTCACTTGCGGCTTGCCCATTTGCTCCAAGTTTCCAACGGCCTACTTGTACCGCCGTATGAACACAGAGTTTACCGTTTTTCTTTGCACATGTGCACACAGCAATAAATCGTCACATCAAATCAAATTGCCTGTGCTGTCATTTACGATTAAATCTGTTTGTTCGTTTTCAAATCTTCGATTTCTAATCTTCGAAATTATTCAATTATTAAAGCAGGTGTAATTACGTGTGTTAAGTTATTCAAGCAAATACTTTTTTTTTTCTTAAATATGCAGTATTGTTATTATTTAATTTGGTTAATAGAATTACGAATAATCTTTAGAGAAAATGTAATAATGCTTTTAAATTTTTATTTCGAGAAATGTTGGAGTTAACAGGAAAAAATAAGAATAACAATGTTATATTGTTTAATTACGGACTCATTGTTACAATAAATCGTCAAATATTATAATACAATGTATTAAGTTTTTGGGATACTATGTAGAGAGTTTCTGAAATATTTTGAAATATTTTTTAACACTCATTAAACTGAACAATATTAATAAATATGACTCAGTCCTAATCAGTAGCATTTTGTGGATTTTTATATATTTATGAAAAATTTAAGGATAAAAATATATAAAAAATATATAACTGTATTTGTATTATTAGACTACAGATATTTATGATAGAAATTTGAAAATTATAAAAATGTACTCGTTATAATATTTAGGGGATCAAAGAAATCTCAATTTAAATTCCATTTCTTTCGATTACTTTTAAAAAAGTATAAATTTGCATGAATTTCCGTAATCTAATTATTACATGTAAATGTAATAGATGTAATAATATATAATAAGATGAAGAACAATTAATTTCAAATTCATTCTTTTCCCTCAGCTTTATTACGATAACATTAACAAATTTGAGCTACGAGTATCGTTATCAAAAGAAATATGTTGAGTGTAACAACCATAAATAACAAAGTATTATCCTGTCCCGTGGACATGTTCAATAGTTAGATCAAGTATCGTATCATTGCCTTGAGGTTCCAGTTACTCCCACTATTACATACTACCATCTCAACGCAATAATTTGCAGATAAGAGGAGCTCAACTTCATAAGAGTAGA
Source organism: Frieseomelitta varia (assembly GCF_011392965.1). NCBI lineage: Eukaryota > Metazoa > Arthropoda > Insecta > Hymenoptera > Apidae > Frieseomelitta > Frieseomelitta varia. The sequence goes on from NW_025110666.1 coordinate 182,983, forward strand.
TACAGTCATTGTCGCTGACGAATGATACATTTCCTTTGAACAAAACTCACAGCCCCGTTTGCGAACAGTATTGTTATTAAGAAAGAACAAAGAAACATAAATACGTCTTCAGAGAAACAGCTCCTTTTCCCTACATAATTTTCAGCTTTTCTGTGCGTAATGTCTATAATTACCAGTAATATAACATTTTTCAACGAGTCGATATTCTAACTCTTTAATAACGATATAGAACAGTCATCCTCTTCATATATATATATATATATAGATGCAAAATTCACAGGACACAAAAGCAAAATGCTTTCAGATTTATATATATATCATATATCATCAGATTTATATATATATATATATATATATATCAGATTTATATAATTTCAGATTTATATATATATATATATATATCATCAGATATATATAAAGATAATCATCATAAAAATGATTTTACGTTTGTTAAAAAATAAATTGTTTATATTATTAAATTTATAAAATTGTATTTTTACTTATATATTTCACTTTCTTTGATTTTCTTCTATTTCAGAGTAACTCTTTTTTTGTATCATCTACCAGCAATTTATTGATGAAATAGTCAATAAAGTATCACTTCAAATAAAATGGTATAGTGTTGGAAATGATCATCCGTTCAAATGGTATTTAGCATGAAATTTTGTTGATTATATTTTTCTAATGATATCGTTATATTTGCATGTGTTATCGTTTAAAGCAATCATCGATATTCATTGCGAGTTTGTTAGAACAAGTATAATATATAGGAGTTATTGATACACACTTTCAATCTTCGAGAAAATAATTTCCTTCGCCATTTTATAAACTGTTGTAAGAAGCAGTGAGATTATTTAGTTTATGTGAATTATTCTAATGTTAATTAACTCACGAATTTTTCTGTTTTTTGTCTAATAAAATAAATGGATGAAAAAAGGAATTATTCTTACGTCAATATTATAGCTTTCATTCTAGCCATTTATTTATTCAGATATACTATTACATCGTACATTATATCATACCAATGTCTATGTCTATATAATGTTCATTATAATTATCAGCAATTATAAAAAAGGAAGCCCGAAGTATTAGCTAGATTTGAATTATCGATGCCCCCCTAGAAGAGACAGTCGAATGCAAACAATTAATATTTTGTCTATCCATTTCCACTCTTTATTTCTTGCAATTTTTTTTATTTTTGTCATCCGTTTTCTCTCTTACTCGCTCCATATTTCATACTTTCTCTTTCCCTCGTTTCTTAACCCTCTTTCTCTTTTTTGACAAGCGTCCTCTCCCTTGTTTTGCCGTTAGTGGTCGCTCAATCCAATGAAACAGGAGGGTTGACTCCCAAGTTATTATTTAGCTTCAGATATACATTCGTACGGAGTCCCTTTAATGGTTCGACGTTTATTTCCACGCGTCTTTGCCGCCTCGATGTGCACGCACATACGCGGGTCCATTCGGATATTATTTGGCCCTGTTAAAAAAACGAGCAAAAGAAATATTCTCAGCGAAGCAATTGAATGCTTTAGAAGTACTTGCATACCTAAAACGAGCCCGCTGGTTTCATACTTAAGTAGAATTATGCTCTTACGGATGACAAGTACTGAGTACCATATAGGCAGGCATACCTTGATCATAATAATATGAGATTTTTGGCTGTGGGCTTACAATCGCTTGCCAACTCTCTCAATAATCAATATTCGTTCGAGTGATTTTAGAAGAATTAAACAAATGCTTGCATACACACTCAAAATGAAAAACAAGCAATCGCGAAGGACTTTTAATTTTCACTTGCGAAAAGTTATTATTTGAAATATACTATTTGGTTTTTGCAAATGTAATGATTAGATATAAAGAATTTATGCAAAAATTGCCTGTGTCTATAATTTTATTAACATAATAGCTATTAATTAAGATTACCAATTAAAATATTATTCGTCTATTAGTAGGATGCAAAATAATATATATATATAAAGACTTCTATGTTATTAGATTCAAAAATTTTTAAACGTTTTATTGTGAAAATTATAACATTATTATAATATATACATATACCTAATATTAATGATGTTAATAATATTAATAATATATATAAAATTAATAATATTATTTAAATTAAGATATATTTTTGAATATTAATATGATAAATTGCTAATATTTTCCAAAAATATATACAAGAATGCAAAGAGTTAAAAAAATACTACAATTACTCTATTATTTTAAATTAATATTATTCAAATAATTTGGAATATAAGGAATTATTTTTATTTTTTTACACGTACAAGCCTCATAAAAAAATACAATTATAGTTTTAAAATTTAAACAATTTTTAGAAAAAAGTAATATTATAATATTTTTTTCTTAATTTTATCATTCTTATTATCACAGTTTTGTCTTTTTTCCAATGGTGTGCATTCTATTAATTTTTTAAATTTTTCATTTACGTTATCCTTAATTTTTTGATCAATCACAATTATTTAATTTATAACATTAAATTGTTTAATACACGTATAAACGAGATATGCATACATATTAACATATTGCAAGAAACATTGGAAACTATATACTTATATATAAATTATATACCATGTAAATTATATACCACGTATACTACTAAAGTATTGGTTGTTTATCTAACAAACAATAACCACAATATTTTGTATTTTTAATGTGAAACGTCATAAAAATGATGTTACATAATAACAAATGTATTTCAATTTCTTTCGTCGAAAAGAAAAATTACACGAGTGAAAAATTTTATGTTACGAATTATTAAGAACCATTTAATCATATACACAGCATTTCTACATGAAATTACAATTAAACGATTATACGATAAGATTGCACGCGATAAAGATCGTTTGAGCATAACATTTTACGCACAGCAATTAGTACAGAAGAAAAGGTGTTAATATCAATTTGTCGTGGTCGAAAGAGCTGGAATGGTTGGTGGACGGATCGCAGGATTTCCGCAATCGCGTTCATATGCATCGGCAACGAAGCACGGTACCAGTGCGTGGGTGCGTGCAACGAGAATTACGCGCGCGGTTGCGTCCAGCATTAACATATAGATGCGATTCGTGACGCGAGATGCATACTCCCGATGTATGCGTGTCTGCATACGCGATACGAGATGCTCTTATTCCTTGCAAGAATAGCATCCAAGGAGGAGCGACGAGTGTCCTCCAGCTACTAGTTTGCAACGCTTATGAACAATGAGTCCGCGATGCTAAAAAGGGGATGGATGCCCACGGCTATCGGTGCTTTTTGCCCCCTTGCGTACGACCTAACCCAAACCTAATCCAAACGTAATAACATGTTGGTACACATCGTATTGAGCCAGCTTGCCAGTGAGTTATGATTTCAACTCGTAAATTTGTGAAAAACTCACGAAGGAAATGTGAAATTGATGTTGAAAAGAAGGAGAAATATCGTTGTGTTTGTTATTACATTTAACACTTCTACATTGTTAATACAATGTAGAAGTAATACAATGTATTCGATAATACAGAGTGTTACCGAAATCATAGTAGAGTCGGCGAGGGTGTTATTATTAAAAAGTGCAATTACAAGCGCAATATGCCATAGTACCAGTTTTTTTCTATCTTATTCGTTTATTTTTTTCATTTATTTTTATTCTTTGTATATCATAATTAATTATGATCTTTAATATAAACTAATAACAAACTAATAAATCATATGATAATAAAACATAAAAGAGTTACAATAACACATTAAAAAGATTTGAATTATTGACATTTTTGTATTTATGATTCCATTTATTTTAATTGATACACGATTGAATTGAACAAACTATAATTAAATGAAAATTCAAAGCATTCCTTAATTTAAAAATATTAATTTCTGCTATATATATATATATATATATATATATATATATATATATTTATTTATTTATTTATTTATAAACGTATATTAATTCGTGTCATAGTCACAACATGCATTACAATTCTGACTTAATAAAAAAATTATATTCGTAATGAAGTTTAATTTAAATTTTAATTTCAACTTTAATTTAATTCTTACTTTAATTCCAACTCAGTTCTTCATCACATTGCATCTTTGTTTGCAATACTTCATTTATAAAAAACATGGAATATATAAAAGGATCTAAAATCTATTTGGAAACGATACATGTATATATATATTGAAATCCATTTTCCTGAATTATTCATTTCAAATTGTACAAATCGGAGGAGAATAGAGTTAAACTAAGAATTGTATTTATAAACTTTCATTTAATTCTGCTACAATATTCGAATTTTTATATTTCAATTTTAATTTTCAAAAATTTTAATTAACATGTTAATAAGGAAATATATATGTTAACAAAGAAATATAGCACAAATATTAGTACATATTAGTACATACATATGTATGTATTAATATAAATATTAATATTATATTAATATAATATAATTAATACATACATATTGATACATATATATTATCAACGATTTTTTTATATTTTCCATAAATTTAAAAAATTTTAACGACGAAGACACATGATTAGGTTGAAAATGATCTAAATATAGCATCTAAAATATCAATTAAAGAAATCATAAGGCAAAGATTAATATAGCATAATAGTATATAGTAATATAATATATAGCAATATAATATAGTAATATATGTATAAAGCACTAATTAAAGAAATCATAAGGCATAGATTAATAAAACGTGATCGTTGTTGATTAGAATCTTCTATAATATTAGAAGATTTGTTAAAATAGCCGGAACTGGTTGATTTACGGAATAAAAACAATAGATGTAATGCATCAAAGAAGCATCAGTATGAAAGAAGCAGAAATAAACGTCTGGTTTACAAGGCGAGTTAATTTGCAGTTTGCTTACTGTACCGACGTGTGAACTCATTGCTCGTGCGTATGCGCTCGGATAAACGCCCACTAAGGGTCCTTCCATTTCAGGAAACATAACCCTGGTACTGTTTGCACACTACATCGATTCGTTCTCTTTCCCGTTTTTTTTTTTTTTTTTTTTTTTCTACAATCACGGATGCATTTTAAAGTAGCTCTGGCAATATTCTTTCGTTACACGCTACAATAAACAAAATGAAAGTCAAATTGGCTTTCTGAAAGAATTAAATTAATTTATTCTGTATAAAATCTTTCAGGCAATTGTTTCTCATTTTTGAAGATGATAAATATTTTAACGATTGGAATGTAGATATATTTTATTTTAATTTCTATAAATAATTACTGTTTTATTATTGTTTTAAAGATTTAAAACAATATGTATTTTAACCTTCATCCGTTCTTTGTGTCAATTTTTTTATAAAACGTCATATTATATAAATATTTCTAACATATATGACCTATAATATATATTTTGAATATTTTCTAACATATAAAATATACAGAATCCAAACGAATAATATATAAAAGCGAACACAACGTGATTTTTTATGGAAAATGAAGAAGAAGAAAATATACAATAAAATTTTCTTAAAAAGAAATAAAATAAAAGATTTTCTTAAGAAGATATAGAAAAATAAAAAATTGGGAATAAAAGATTTTCTTAAGAAATCGTTTTCGAGAAAAATGATTAAAAATCAAGTATATTTGAATTTAGTTAATTCTAAATTCGGCAGAAAAAAATAATTAACAGAAGATTATTCTACGTACAAAACTATATAAAAATGTAGAACACAACTTCATTTCCAAGAAAATAGACTTTGAATGTATGTCGTTAAAAATTGCTTTGATACACATATATTTGACAAATTTTCAAGCTCAATTTTTTTCAAAAATGCATCAAAAAATTTTATTCTACATTTTTCTCTTATTTTTTCTTAATCTCTTCAAGGACACTGACACATATGTGTACGTTTAATTTTTTCTTAATAAATCCTCCATTCCTTATACAAAAATTGTATAAGACAAACTCGCTACATTTGCGAAAAATGTAAGGAACCAGTATGCCCTGAATGCATGAAATCTTTTCATTCATAATTTGCTACATTCAACGACCACATATTTTTATTTCTTCCAATTTCATATTTATTGTTTTTTTCAATTTTTTAATTGTTTTTAAATTTTATATTTATTGGTTTTTCCAATTCTTTCTGGTTTACCAGCTGAATTGCCACCGACATAAAATGAACAAAATCTAAACAAAAAATTAAACAATTTTTTTGGCATTTTAAAAAATTCGTCCCTGAAGGAGTTAAGAAATCACTTTGTTCCTGCTTTTGTATATTATTCGACAATTTTGATAATAAAACATAAGAGTTATAAATAATATCCCTTGACAGGCAATACATTGTTTTCTAATTATTATATTATACTACAATGATGATAGTTCTAATTATTATATCATGTTATCTTTTCGAAGATGCATATTAATATTTATAGTTTCGAAACATAATTTGTGGTCCAATGTTATCATATTTACGTTAATAAAATTAAAGAAAATAAAACCAACGAAATGAAATTGACTAATACGTCACTTAGACATGGGAATAGAATTTATATGAATTTTATGCGCAATAGTACATAGAAAAGTTTATTTATTCTCAACAATAAAATTTGTAAATTCAATTATTTATTTTTTCATTGTAATATTATAATATTATAATCTTTTATCATTGTGTCAATTTAACACCAAGCAACAAATTAAGTTGGAAAAAGAGACAGTCGAAGATTTAAAATCAATGAAAGTTAAATAATGCAGTATGTAATCGTGTATAACTATTTCATTATAGATTGAAAGAAACCGCAAATATGTAACTGAATAGAAAAACTAATAAGAAAAGAATGTGTATCTCCCCACACGATTTAATATAACAAGTCTGCATACAAATAAAAAACAATTTCTTTTTTTATATTTTTATACAATTTATCAATCATTTATACGTTTTAACTACATGTATAGAAGACATTCAGAATAATTATTATTCAATATTTTCAATTTGTCAATATTTTCCAAATTTAATTGATATTATACAGTATTATTGGCGATAACGTAATTTTTATATTTTATTTACAAAAAATTTCAATTTCATAAAATACACAATACAAAAAATGATGAATAATGTACATACAAAATCGATATGTATGCGAAATTTTAATTAATACCGTGATATAAAAAACTGATTAAATATTTAACTTAGTTGAAAATTATTTCGACGTTTCGTTACGTTGACGAATGTTTCATAAATACATATTTAATAAGATGTTATGAATTTCCAAATGTAATTTACACAATGTAAATGCGTAAAATTGTACGGAATATAATTTCATTTATTCATTTATTTAATGATTTAAACGTCAACATTTAATCTCATTAAAGAGTTGTTTATTTTCTAGCAATTACTGAATTGAATCGAATTGTTTCAATTTTATTTAATATTACGTAAAACAAACAATTTTATAATTACAGTGCAGTTCCATGTAATAAGAGTAATGTTTCGAAGGAAATGACCTTTCGCTTCGTCGATGCTATCCACGATGAGCAATCGATCTGTTTTTCGTGAACTATTAAAGCTGAACATGCATTTCGCCAGAGAAATTTGATAGCGTGATAAACTTATCGTTTCACCCCTTTACAGTTTGATAAAATATACTCTCAGTTCTTGCTTTCTAATAACTAATAAATCTTGAAAATATGTTTATAACATACATATTTTTACAAAATTATCTTTAGTAAAAATTATTAAATGATAAAATAATTTAAGAGAAGAAAATAATTTCTAACTTTGACGTAAAGAACCATAACATTGTGATATAAAAATTTTAAAATAAAATCTCTTAGCTAAAACTTTTGCTCAAACTTCTGTAAGTTTTAACTTTTAACTTATGTTAAAATTATTAAAATTATACAACATACATAGTGCGTAGGATGAAAATATTAATAAATACTAAATAACCAATGAAAATATTTTACAAAATAAGATAATAAATATTAAATGTGTTATTTTATAAATATAGTTAATTATGACAAATATAATAAACGTTATATTAGCTATAATAAATATTAATAAATAAATTATATTATTAATATACAATGGATGTTTTTATATCACAGATGCCGAAATTAATATTTTTAATTAGAATATACATGTATATGTATTTAGAATATTCTCAAAAGATTGTACCACCCGGTATATGATACCTTCTATAGTAATAATTATCTTCATTATTACAGTACAGGCTTACCGGTTGGGTCCTAAACCAAAGTTAATTACCAGCCGCCGTAGCTAATTTAAATCAAGACTAATTGACCCCTCCCCTCATCCCTACGATTCTACTTCCATTACTCCAGGTCGCGCCTCAGTTTCTAATATCATGAAACTTTCCCTAAACTTGTCTCGTTTCATCTACGTCGAAAATTCCTAGATAAATCATAATAAGGTTGATTAATATTAAACGAACTAGAAAATATTTTATACAAATTTGCAAAAACACTTATCAAAATAAGATCAAAATAATGTAGCAAATATATATATAAATATATAAATAGAATATGTATGTGTTATTAAAAATAGTTCTTATATAAGTACATCTAGAAAATAGCAGCTACAACTGTGTTTAATATTAGTCGTTATCAGTTATTGGCAATAGTGAATCGCTGTATCAATATAATGATGATCCCAGGTAACATATGAATAATATAATTTATTATATCATAACACAGAGATACATATTTGAACATATTTGTAAAAATAATTAAAGTAAAAAATATAATTATATTTTGTTATTAACTTTATTTAAATTCTATTTCGTTTTAAATTAACTTTTAATGGAATAATTCAATATACAAATATATAATAGACCATGATCTTTATGTCTGTAATAGTTAAATTCAGCATAAATTTTCAAAAGCATAATTTATTTTAAATGTTATAGCCATTATATCTGCATTTAAAACATTTTGACATATATATCCAATTGAGTATCAAAAATTTCTTGTCAACTGATATTATCAAATAAATGGCTAAATGTGAGATCAAAAATTTTTGGCTTTCATTTCATTGATAAAATCTAGTCATCTAATCACTTACTTGTTGTAATGATTCTTTCTCTATTAAATTAGTTAAATTTTTTCGCACTATTTGATGCATTTCATTAAGATTTGACTATTTAATATCTTTTATTTATTTATTTATTTAAGATTTATTCGAATTTTACATTTTATTATTTGATATTTTATTATTTTTTCTTACAAACAATTATGTACATGGATGTGTGTATTTAGTTATTTATATTTATATTTATATAGATACATGTCATTATATAGAAAAAGGATATTAATTATATAAATAAAAATTATATGATTATATACATTGTATATATATATATATATATATATATATATATATATAAATTATATGATTACATATAAATAAAAATTATGTGATTGTTTATTATGATTACTTATTTACATAAATTAGAAAATTGGCTAGAAATTCTGGAAACAAACGACAAAAGATCTGAAACGCACGCAATTTTTATCGAAAAGAATTTAGAAATATCAATATCTTTTGTTCGACTTAGCGCAACTCATTAGAATTGTCATTATGATGACTCGTAAATGTCTACGTAAATTTCGTTTAAACGGTAGGCCATGATTGCAGTCATTTAATTTCATCGTGAAAGCACCTCGCATTAAGAGCACCGTTTACCCTTGCAGGGTGGGGGCGCCTCAAAAGGTAGTCGCACGAAAAACCGTAGATTCTCCATGCTGTCACGACTGGCAAGCACCCACGCGTCCATTAAAGTTCCACTCGGTCGCTGTAAGATACTTGGAGTGCCTCGTAAGGCATGCATCGTACCAACGAGACCATTTTATAATTAAGACGTTACTTTACAACTGCAACTATATTTCACATGTATTCTATGTGCGAACATTAAAAGGAATACTTAGAAAAAGTATAAAACAGGCTCATGATAAGAGATTTTTTCTTACGAGATGACCTGAAACGCAAACAAAATAGAAGTTACTTAATTTGTCATGATTTGAATATTTAATGAACACTAACATCTCTTATATAGATCTCTAATTTCCAAATAGAACATTTAGATTTGTTCTTTAGTCAGATGCAGAATTTTAGAAGAGAAATAAATGAGGACAACAAAGAAAAAGAGAAAAAAATGAAATAGAGTCCTATATAATTGAAACGAGTCATATTTTTAGAATGTATAAAAATTAAAAAGAATACAAAATAAAATAGTACATGTAAATGAAGTATTAGTATCTTAGAATAATTTATGGTAATCTTTTTTGACCTGCTTGCTTAACTTGTAATAGTAAATTTTTTTTAATTGTACGCTCTAACATTAAAGAAATGATTTTAATTTAATAATAATTTTCCTCCCTTTTTTTTACTCCTTTTCGCATATCGTTAAAACATGAAACACGTACTTTTGAGAGATGCTCTTAACCGAGGTAGATATTTATGTTTTAAAACCATTAGTTCAAAAATTATTATACTTTTAAATTTACTAAATTATTTACTAAATTATTAAAATATTGATATTATTCTCCATTATACTTCAGACATATTTTTTCGAATAATTATTATTATATTTAACATATGTTTTGTTTCTTTCTATAATTTTTTATATTTACCATTATTTTGAAATATCTTGTACATTATAATAACAAAGTAAAAAATATCCATCATTTTAAATGTAATGTTCATATTTTTTACATAAATCAATCAGTAGTTTCCTTCAATTTTACTAAGTTTTTTATGTTTTGAAGTTAATTTTTATATCAAACACATGCTTCTTTTTCTTCTCTCCGTATTATTTTCTTCACATAATACTTCTTTTATGCTTTTCGTGTTTTTCTAATGCTGAATTTTTATTTAATTAACTGTTTTTTTTTTTAATTAAGTAACGAAACAAAGTTTTATTCATATTAACAAATATGAATAAAACTTTGTTTCGTTATTCTATTCATGTTAACAAGTTTCAAATCATATTTCTTTACGTATCCTCCAAATAACATACGTATATTTATGTAAATATCTGCATTGTTAATTGTGATAAAAGTTAGGAGAGATAAATAATTATGAATCTAATTAACTAAAGTGCCATTTACTAACGTAAACCATTGAACAAATAATTTTAAATATTGATAATCTTTCAATACTTTAAATCATATTATCTCATCTTTTAAAAGATAATATTTAATAACAATTAATGCTGAACATCATAACGCTGAGCATGATTAACATGTTAAACATGTTACAAAAGAAGCAAGTATTTCTTCAACGTATATGGAGACAACAAAGTGGGCAAGCTACATTAGAAGATTTAATTTAAAAAATTTTATTTTTATTAAATATTATATATAGACCTTAATAGCCCTCTATTAATAGAATTCGATAGTAATTTGATAAAATAAATTTACTGTTAACAGAAATAGTAAATTAAAAACAATTACAAATTTTAATATTCTAATTTGAATAATTTTATTATTACATTCTTTCGTTAATCATTAGGTTTATATTATTATATTATTTAATGATAGTTGACTATAAGGAAAACGAAGCCTCTTATTTAGCAACAGTTTGAAGCTAATCCTCGCTGCCATAAATCCACAAAATGGATTTTAATAAGTAAGCCAGAGGCACGTCTTAACAATGTCAAAGCCTCTTATGCGTATATACATTTTCAAGGTTGCAGTACAATGAATATACAGTGTGTTCCATTAAATACAATATACAAGATAAAATGTTTTTGTCGTGCTGTGACAAACTAATTCAACAGTGGTTAGAAAATTCTTATTTCACATTATCAAAATTTGATGTTAATAATTTTGTAACCAAAAATTATATTAGTAATTTTTCAGAAAATTCAAAATCTAAATTTTATTGCACTATTTTATTAAAAATTTTCAAATTTCAAACAGCATGCAAGATTAGAATATATAATTTAAATTTAAGGCAATTATGAACCAAGAGAAACTCAATTGGCATCATCGATATCTTTACTGATTATATTCCATCAGTATTATTTATATATCATTGTTATAATGTTATATTAATAATATTGTTTATATATCATTGATAATTAAACAACAATAAGTTTTACTTATTGTTTTCGAAAATTTTATAGTTTTTTGTAATAAATTTTATTTCTATAATTATATTTTGTTTCTATCATTATTTATACTTTCTTATTGATTTTGATTACCATTTGGTTATTAAAAATTTATTATTTTTTTGCATATTAAATAGAATACATGAAATGTTTCCCTGCCAAAATAAATGAACTTTCTAGAATACAACGCAGAAGTAGAAAAGCGTGGTGCCTCGTCCGGATATTTGAAAAAGATATTAGGAGTCATATTTTTAATCAGGATAAACGTTACACCGTTTCCGTAAAAATTTAATTCATTGAAATAATATCTTTAATGTTTAAAATATAAAAAAATAAATGTAAACAGTGAAAACAATGCTAAGCTTAATGAGAAACAGAAATAATTGTAGGTAAAGATTGTATTATATGTTATAACTTTTAAAAAAACTTGTTATTTCACTTCATTATTACTAATTCAATAACTTAAATTTAAAAAGTTTCAATAAATGAATTTAAGTTGAAGATCAAAAATTTTTCGAAATCACTCTTGAAAGTAACTCTATCTCAAAAAAACGAGAGTTTTATTTTTGATTTTTGAACTTTGATAATTGCAACTCTATTTTATTTTGTATGCCTGACAATATCTATCCTTATAAAAATTCTTCATGATATGTAATGTCAATTTTTCAAGTGTATGTATATCAACTGAAATATATAATTATACATATGTATATTATAAATTATAAAAATATTTATTAACAAATAAATACAATATCATTAATGATAATAATGTTTTCACTAAACATTAAAACATATTAACATCTTTAATGAAGGTCTCCGTTCGTTTTAAACAGATTCGAATTCGTCACATAATCTCATGCATTTGCAAGAACGAACCAGCATACGTGCGGTACTCATAACGTTAACATTTTGATTAAAACATTGAAACGTGTAAAGAATGAATGCAGACATTTTTGTGAAATTTAAACAAAATTTTAGGAACAGCTTTAATCTCGTTATTTTTATACATTCCAACAATATAATATAATATAATATAATATAATATAATATAATATATAATATTATAACAATATATGATTTATATTATATTTTAATATATGAACGACGGTAACATCAATAACAAAGTTGCTTAAAACCATTGAAATCTACCGAGTAGTTCCTATTCTAAATAATTACTTAAGAGAATATTAATAGGGATTCCAATGATTTCTCTTTTACTTCTTGTATACATAACTATATCACCATTTATCAGTAATGAAATTTATTTTTTGGATCTACAAGATCTCTGATGCGATAAAAAAATTATCTTTCACTTTTAGTTCAAAATTTAGACAGATCAGATACATTTATATGTATGTTTATTATGTATATTAATTTATGACATATGTATTAAAGTTGCGAATATGTAATTCAATGTTTTTTTTTTTGATGATGACATGTAAAAAGCTTATATCTCTGTTTAAGTGTTTAACATTTTTGTAATTTTAGTTTTTTAATATATAATTAATGGTCAATATATAATTAATGGTCAATATATTTAGAAGTTATTTTGTTCACTGTTGAATCGTTGATGCAATTTTATGAGGACAAAGAATTGTGAATAATTCAGATGTCTGATTCATTTGAAACATCATTTTGACAATTGAACTAACAGTTTCCAAAATTTTATTCTCTTGAGATCTTCGTACAAACAAATTAACAAATAAATACTCAAGAAAATAAATTAATTTAAAACAATAAATAAATTTATAAAAAAAAGGAAAAATCAAAAAATTGTTAAACTAGAGAAAGAATCGCGTGAAGCGTTGGGGAGAAAAATTGATATAAAATCGTAGAGAATTGCGGTTGCATCTGACTTTTGATCCGTAACATTGGATTTAGGTGGTTTGTTCGGTGATTGCAATATACCATCGGACTCATTGTGGCGAAGAGAGCAACGGAAACCAGTTTCGAGTCGCATCTATTCGATCGATCGAATCACTCGATCGGAAAACGGACCTTACGGTTTGGATACGTTCGATGGCAAAGCTATTGCTCGTTCGGTTGATGCGGATTGGCACGGGTTAATCGACACAAAGGATGTCTCGTTAGTCAGGAATTAAACGGATTATGGTCTGAGGTCTCTGCCATCACGATCGATTCGTGGCAGCTAGCCGACATATTTGGTTTCCTTTCGATTCGTATTTCCAATTTTGTAATTCGGTTAATTGATTCGATGATTATACTTAGCATACCCACAAAATTTTTATATTAGTACAGAATTGCTATTACTGTTTACTTTGATGCTCTTACTATGTTTTTGGAAAAACATAGTAATGCTAGCGAATTCCTGCAAAAATTGCAAATAAATTGAAACACTTGAAATGGACAAATGTATAAATTTTATGCAAGTAAAGTTTACTTTATGCAAAATAAAGATTACTTTGACAATATCTTTTATTCGTAATATATTATAATTTAAAAATTTTGAAAACTATCCATGGTGACCAATTTTACTTCTTCTTATATCTTCTTATATTCTTCTTATATCTAAATATAAGTATATCTGTATAAATATGTCTGTATTACTATTACATATGATTTTTATAGAGGCATCCATATAAATTGTTATCTTTCAAAATTTTCATCAATATCTTGATATTGCTGTAATTTATTACAGATTCTTTCTTCTAAAATATTTTTGATTTGAGACATGATATCAGTATATTTACGTCTAGGAAACTAACAGGCTAAAAAACATTCTGTTCGAACTTACATATTTCGTATAAAAAGATATCTGTTTTTGTGTTCTCATAGAACAGAATCTTCTCAATCTGTATAATAATAATAGAACAGATTTAGAACCTGTATAATAAAAGTTTCATGGAAACAAGTTATTTTAGAATATTAAATTAATGTTCGAGTATTATTCATTGAATAATATTCAGTATCAATATTTGTTGTAAATATTAGGAACATTGTTAATATTGATGAGGAAATTATCTATCCCTTCTACAGAAAAAATTTTCTCCTTTACATTTTTGAAGTTCTATTCTGTCTGAAACGTTTATTTTTAAGAATATTTATTTATTTGTTTTATTTATATTTATTTATCTGTCCTCATTGGGAGTTGTAATGTAAGAATATTTTTTGAAAAAGTTCTACGATCGATATTTCAAATAAAATCTATTTAAAAGTTCCTTAACTTTTTCGATCCCTGGTTGCGTCATTTAAATGTTTCTACTCACTGTTAGTAACTAAAGACGCAATTTGCGTCATTCATTGAAACTAACGTTATTTCACAGTTTTAGATTACAGTTCTATTAGCGAAATCAATTGGAATAATTGCATATCAATCGGTTTTAACATCGCAAAAAAATAAATAAATATATAAATTATTTCTAGTCTTTTAGTTTCGCTATCTGATACAACCAGTTCTCTTCATAATATTTAAAAAGATCATATTAAAATATGGATCATTTGTTTTGAAAGACCATTATGTTTTGTTTTGATATATTGATTGTTTGTGTTTGTGTTTGCATTCATTATACAATTCCTCTTAGCAGAAAGTTCACTTGATTACAACAAATGAATATTTTACAACCTAAATTATTAATTGTTTATAAATAAAAAGTTCAAGCATATAAATTTTTCGTTTTCTCAATTTTCTGAAAGAACGATCTTATTATCTTGTTGTATATATATTGTATTTCGAAGTATGCTTCAAAACGAGTTTAATTGTTATGTAATTAATTTTACTGTCGAAAATTGTCGTTGGTTGCTGGACACAATTCCTCCAAAATCTCCCAGATTATATTAATAAATATATTAATGAATATATTAAGATCAGAACTGTCTGTACTTAATTTAATATCGAAGTACCTGTCAGTTCTTTACTGATTTGTCAAAGTAAAAAATTTTTAATGAATTGAAACGATCCATCGTTTAAAAAAACGGAAGAGTTATGTTACAAAAACATGCATAAGCAGAAAAAAAAAAATTGAAAACGAAATGAAAAGTCACGTTTGCACAAAATATCAACGTCCGAAATATTTCCCGACGTGATATTCCTTTTGTTGCTTTGTTTGACAGAATCAAAATTTTTGAAATATCGACAGGCAGGTTCGGCCACGGACGAACGTGACCGTAGCTCAGTACGGGCGTAGAATTTTCATTATTTTTTACTGGATAACGCGCGCCCGTCTACCAACCGTAGCATCGATTGAATTTCAAACGAAATTCAAATTACGTTTAATTTGGTTAGCCAACGAACGAGCAAAAGCAAAGTGGAGCGAAGCGCGTGTGTACTGGTTGCGTGTAGTTTGGATTCGTAGTTCGGGGGATTCGGTGCGTTGTACGGATTCTATTATCGACCTGCAGAGAGCCACGGTTCATTAAAACAGCATTTTACAAACAGAAATCTTTGTTTTTTTTTCCAAATGTTTCTCCAAACACTCCGTCTTTGCTTTCACGATTTTATGTCTCAATGTCTTTGATGCGCCTGGTGCATTTGCTGTGTCTTAAGTCGCCTATCCGATGCTTCAGATTTGTTTTCACTGTCAAAAATATTGAAAAAAAATTGTGTAAAAAATTGCCGATGTAAAAAAAAAGAACACCAAAATCAAAGATCATTTTAAAATGTAAAATCTTTGTTGCAATAATGCATCGTTCATTCTTCTTTTTTTGGTAAGATGTTTTAACAATGTTTTGTAAGATATTTGCCATATTAGCAATTAGAAATGTAAAGATTTTTTTCTCCAAATTATGATAGTGTGTAAAAATATTGAATCTGCTATGGATTTGGAGGCTGAAGCCTCTCCTTCATAATCTAAAATTTGATGTATACGATTTTTTTTCTATTTTATTGAACATAAATAAAGTATATAATTTAATAATGTGTTTAATGATGATGTAATAATAACTTCATTTCAGTATATTACATTTCTATATCAACTTGTACTTCGTGATATTGCTCAACAAATGACATCAACAATTTAATATAAATTAAGTTTATGCATTGTCTTAGTCAAATTGTTAGATAAATGATCATATAAATAAACTTTGTTGAACAAAAGAAATAAGATATTGTATTTTGGAATATATTGAGATAACGGCAGGACTCGCGGTCCTAATAATCGAATAGAAGTTGACACAGAAAACAAAAATAGAATAAAAACTTTTCATTTAAAATTTCATTTTTGAAAATTTATCAACAGGATTACATTGGTAGGGAGTTATTCTTAATCTGCAAAAATAAACATGAAAAATGTAGAATATTTTTTTTACATTTTTAAAGCTCAAATTTCATTTTCTCGCAAATGGAGCATTTTATAAGGAACAATAAGCATTAAAATGTGTTTTACATTTTTTATTTATTTTCGCAGATAGAATGATCTCTTGTTCATTATTTATTTCTAATCAGTCCAGAATTATTCTGTTTGTATTGCAAATTCAAGCATACATATAAAATCTTCAAACCTCGAAAACAGAGCTTTAAATGAAAAAATTTTATTCTTTCTTTCCGATTTAATTTTTCTCGAAGAATTATTCTGTGTTCTTAATTCTACAAATATATATGAAAAAATAATAACGTGTTTATATATATTCTAAAATATATTTTATATGTATATTTTTTCGACAAATAATAAATATAATGTACAAATATCGCATCCTTACGAAGAAAGTAACACGGTTGTCGAATTATTATTATTATAAAAAATGTCACAGAGATGGTATTTGATCAATTATGAAAATTTTAATCATCGATGTCCAATAATAACAAAATAATATCTAATTCTATTCAAAACCAATTTTTCGCTTCTCCTAAAAAATATATTTTTCCGACTTGTGCAGTTTCTTGACAAAAGTGCGACATGTTCACTGAAAAAACATTGGAAAAGAAATAGAATAAAATGCTATATAATATAATAGAATAAAGTAATGTATAATTATTGTATACTACATAATTATGTAAGATGCAACGCAATAGCTATAATATGTTAATGAATACAAATGAATAATGAATACAATGAATGTTTTGCTTGCTTTTATTATAAAACTAATAATGAATTCGTTTTAAACTAATACGTAACAAAGTATTTGATTACGTACATCGCGATTTGTGATTAAAAATCTAAGTTAATAATGGACTTACTGTTAATGATAAGGCACATTGTACTTTTTATAATTTTATAATTCTATAATTTTTAACAAATCGAAAGAGGAAGTAATTGTGATTCATCTTGTGATCTCTATACATATGTACGTACATATGTATTTGTCTTTAGTAGGAAAGGTTCAGCATTTAACTCTTCCGTTATGGTCCTACGGTGTTATATTAACCGTTACATTAAAATTCCAAAGTTGTATTTTACCATATGATTACAGGACATTGATTCCAAGAGAAATTCTTCGAATCGACAATAACTTCTAGAGCCTAAACGAAAAAATTGATCTTTCTAACTGTAAAAAAAAACCAAAATTCAATCAACAAACTTCCCATAATGTCTCGCATTATCGAATTGCTGGAAGATAAATATGAATAAAAAGAGAATTTTATTCAAAACATAACTATGATAAAGACAATGGTGTGTTTTGTATATATTAATCTTTTTAATGCCGACGAAAAAAATAATACCAAGCAAAAAAAAGCTTGCCAAAGTCAACTTGTTGTTTGATAAGAATCGAAAAAGTAACGATAATACAGATGTAATTAAAAATTACAAAATTGGAAAAGGAACATATTAAAAAATAAAAAGTATCAGTATTTATAAATAGATAAATAATATCTAATTGTTGAATGTACAGCATTTAATAAATGAAGACGTCATTTTTATGTACATACGCTATATCATTCTCCACTATTTTTAGCAAGTTTAGCCAATAATAATACATATATAAAAGATTTAAAATTAATATACACGCAAAAAGAACATAGTATAATGAATTTAAAAAAAACACATATAAATTATAGTACTT
Source organism: Frieseomelitta varia (assembly GCF_011392965.1). Classification (NCBI taxonomy): domain Eukaryota; kingdom Metazoa; phylum Arthropoda; class Insecta; order Hymenoptera; family Apidae; genus Frieseomelitta; species Frieseomelitta varia. Next base: position 202,035 of record NW_025110666.1, read on the forward strand.
TATACGCTATACACATTATAGTACTTTTGACACACGATTTAAAACTAATATTTTTTTAATTGTATCGTTGTATAAAATATGTTACATATTGGCGGACGAAAAGAAGCAAGCAATAAATAAAAAGAAATTTATAATATTATGGTATTGGTGTCATATTTATATATGTATATAAAAATTACTAACTTTTATGCTAGACATTTGTTCTTGTTAAATATGATTCCATTCTATAAAGCTATGAATTATCTCGTGCTATTTGTCTTTTAAACTTTCTTCTATCCATCACGCATATTCTTTGTTGAGATTATTAGTTACGACCAGATTAAGAACCACTGGACTGAAACATATTCTGGAGAAAATTAATTGCGTGACTTCGAGACGAGGACGCGTTATACGCTGACCACGCCGTTTGAGATAATAGATGGATACTGTTGGTGTAGATAATAAATGGATAGATGCAGTCACAGCTGTCACCGATAATGGACTGTATTAATAAAATGTTAAGCAAGTGTCACTGACTATTCTGATTATGACGCATAATCCAATTTATCAAATAAATCAGTAATGTTCTGGAAACAATGGACACCTGTAACTTCAAAAAATTTTCTTGATTGAATACAGAATATTTACCAAACGATATAGTTCTGACGTTCGAAGACCAATATAAAATTTGGTGGTCAAATTAAGTTCGAAAGAGATTCAGAGTGATTTACATAAGAAATAAATGTGTAAACATGAAAAATAAATTAACATATATTTATAATCAAACGATACTTGATATTATATCTTTGAATAAGTAATAGTACTGAATTTTTTCCATCTATAAATCATGATGATACAAACTCAACGCTATAGTCTTCTAGATCCATCTAATCCAATATACAATAATATAAATTTTTATTATAAAAATATATTTTTAAATATATTATATTTAATCAAATTGCCTTCTGTTATTGCTTAATAAAAAATTTATACACTATACTTAACAAAAAATCTAATAATATCGAATTTAGATTTAGAATTTGATTTTCTAATATATAACCATACTTTTCAAGTTTATGAAATGATCATAAATGGAATAAAATCATCGACATTTACTTTGAAATTTAAATACTATATGAAATTTAAATACTATAAGAGTTACATTAGTTAACAGGATTAATTAAATCCTTTTCTGGTTTTTAATAGGAACAACTATTGTTTTTTTTCATTTAGCAGAGAATATATTATAAATATGTTACACAAATGCAATTGAAGAAAGAAAAGAATATTTAATAGAAAGAATATTTTGCTTCTAACAAAAGATGACCAACCTGGAAATTTAGAAAATTATAAAATTTTAGGAATGAATAAGGCAATGTTTTTTTCTATGGAAATTTGTTATGGAAAGGGATAAAATTATTTTTCGATTTTATATTGTAACTTGCGAACTATAAGAAATATAAGAGGAAAAAGTATTGAGACAAAAGTTAGTGTTTTAATTAAGACTATCATATGATACAAGATTTATCAATTGTTTATATAACTGAACAAAATTATAAAATATTAATAATGTTTTGTGAAATTCATTATTTCATAAATCTTTTATCAGCAGTTTAAAACATTGCACAGAATAGCATAATATTTTTTTCTATATACAAACTTTGTTGTATTTATGTAATTGTTGCTGTACTGCTTCAACAATCGAGAAATTTATAGATTATATTCCCATTATGTCATACGTATATATTGATATATATGAATGGTATATAACATTAAAATTATAATATTTTCTAATCTAATCAATTTCAATCGAAAGGTCAATACTTTTTTATAGACTATAGAGAAGATACATCGAATGAATATGAAGATACATCATGTGTAAAATGATTTATAGCTCTTTTAATAAAATAGAAATAATTTTAAAATCTTCGAAAATCTTTCCATTTCTAAAATAAATGCATGCGTCATACATTATTAAAAACTATTTAATTTTTCCTAAAAGATCTGTTTTTATTTTCTATTATTTGAAAGTTATAACTTAATTTAATTATTATACGTTATATACATTGTATGTCACGTACAAAATTTTGTATATTAAATTGCTGCACATAAAATGTGCATTTCACGATCGTATAAAATTATTTAGAATTTAGTGGCTAAAAAATCTATTAAAGTTTAAAGCCAACCAAACATAACATAATTAGTATTTTATCGATTATATCAATATTATATCAAAATGATTCATGGATCAATATTGAATTCGAATTCTTTAGAAAATTTCAAACGTTTTACGCTTTAACGCAATAAAAGTTAAATACTGCATACATTAATATTGAATTCCAAAAATTATTATAAGAAAAAGAAACTTGTCATTGATGTAAAGAAGTTTTCGATGGAGAAACATCTATTGATTAAAAATTTTAATTGTAATTTTGTTTTACAATGATCAAATAAATAAATATAATATAATATAATAAATCATAATTAAATATAACTATATATAATTAATTATAATTAAATATAATTAAATATAATAAATCATAATTCAATTAATAATATTTTCAAAGAAGATATAAACTGATTGAAAACTAGAAATTTTATAAAGAATCGATTATTTCATTTGCAATGACATAATATATATAACATCAAAATTTGAGCACAACTTGTGAAAATCCATATAGAAATAAACGTATTAAATCTAGCAAAAGTCTGTCTATATACGAAATTTTGTAATTAGAGAAAACTATATATTAACTAAAAATATGTTCTAATTATTATTCTTCTGAGTTATTTTTAAATAATTTCATGTTTTATTTGTTATAGATCAATGTGGGAAATGTCGAGCCAGTACCAAAAGATTAAACTTGAACAAATATTGCAAAAGAGATTATGGTAAGTACTCAATGAGAATAAGCTATATATTTACGTATGTATATTTACGCAGTAAAAACAATTCCAAGAACTCTTGAAATTCTTTTGAAAGTAAAAAAACGATATTATTCCTTTGTCATTTTACTTGCTCATGAAAAAAGGAACAATTTTTTAAATTTAACTTTAAACCAACAGCCTTTGCTACATATCAAAATCATTGTAATTTACACGACAATTAAAGACGATAATCAAAATAAATAGATAAAGAATATTATTTTTGTCTAAACAGAAATCTATATTAATTTCAGTAAACATATCTTAAGCAATTGTAAAAAAAGAAAATCTGAAATCGTGCTGACGGATTTGATTATTAAACTATTAAATGTCTGATAAAGGAATTAATGATTAATGGTCTTTGATTTTTTTCGTAATTAAACTATATATGTAAGTATTTATACGACTTTACATAAAAATTAAAAAATTATAAATTTAAACTTCCAAGAGTATAATAATTCATTAGTTCATTGTGCTTTTCACGATATCAGCAAACGTTTCTTTACACTCATTTAATTATTATATGCTATACTAAGTGGAACATTTTATGTTTATATAAATGATAATGGTAACCAAATGCTCCTTATAAACACTCGTCTATTTCTGTTTAAAATTTTTAATCTTTTTTTTGTTTGTTATAAATCGTTAAAATTAATATTTGCAGATATATATTTAAAATATATAAATAATGCACATATATATTTAAAATATATAATATAAAATGTATAAAGTACATAACAATATATTATAAATTAAAATTATTGGTAAAATAAAGATGTATATAAAAATAAAATCTTATCAAAATATAGACAAATTTTTATATTACTTTTATATTTTTATACATTTGATATATGATCTCATTTCTTCTCAATTTAGTATATGTAAATACATATTAGAAAACTTAATAATTTAATCTTGCAAGTGAAATTAACAGAAGTTACTGTTATTGTAACTTCACGACTTATTTGTTGTGCAAGCAGTGCAGTGACAATGTTACTTCATTTCTGATAAAAAATAAAACACACAACAAATAATATTACTGTGTATATCGTAGCATAATTTTATTTATTGCATCATAAACGACACTGATTTATCTGTGTATGTAAATGAAGTAATCACAAATGGAACAAATTCGTTTAATTCTTTATGCATCGTGTTAACGCATAAGTTAAAAACTATCATCTCGTTTTGAACTTTAATATGTCCCTAAACAATTGAACAGTATACAATAGAGAACATAACCGAAATAATAACGGTGAAAAATTGTTGATAATTTAAACTGTTACAACATTATAAAAGAAAATCATACAATCCATTTGATCTTATTTTAAAGCATAGAACTATTTTGATAATTCTAAGTCTACTCGATTTTTTTCAAAGATGATTTTATATCATGTAATGAATGAGAAAGTGAGCATCTTTTTCCAAAAATTGTAAAAATTTAAATATCTTTAAAAACATTGAAAAATTTCTTTGGTCTAGATTAACCATCATTTGAAGTCTCCTTTTTACAACAAATACTCGAAACTTGCTGTACAATCTTTTCAGCATTTTGTTAAACTTGAAATATTACAATTAAACGACAAAAATTTAAGAAATCTTGACATTTCGTCATTTAATCCTAACGTTCAAAGTTCAATAAAATGGTGAAAAAAATCATACAACAACAGCTTTTAAGAAATCATTGTAAAAGAGAGATTTCAATTTTTAAGATCATGGTGAATCTAATTATTTAGAAAAAAATTTTTTATTATTTTCGGAGATGTTTGAATTTTTACAGTTTTCGAGAAAAAAAAAGCTGTTGTACGATATATGAAAAATAAACTCAAGACTGTAAAAGTTGTTGTATATACTTTTGTTTTTACGAAGTTACAACAGTTTAAATTATCGCCAGTTTTTCGTCATTGGTTCAGTTATGATTTTATGTAATATCAGTAAAAAGTAAAATTAATATTATGTCTAATGAAAAGAAAGAAAAAATTAAGAAATACTTCGTTTTTTTCTTTTAGCTATTTTGGGCAGAATAACAGACAGACACAAAAAGAATGATGGTTCTCCAGCTGGAACAAGCGTGTCCGGTTCAGTTTGGATACGTTTCACCTTAAACGTTGACTTCATTTATAAAAAATCTCCGAACTCGAGGATTCGTCGTGGTGATGTGTTTCTTTACGTACACTCAGCCGACTTAGCTTGCAGATGCCCGAAAATCAAACCAAACAGGTAAGTTATTTAAGTTACATGAAGCTTGCAACGATTGATTGCAATATACATTTGATATACATTTGACACGAGAATCAATTTTCATTAACGATGGACAAAATGGGGATTGATTCTTCGATCCCTTCAATCATTAAATATCATATCGTTATACTTTTATTCATAAAAAATCAAACAAAAATTTACCGGATATGAATGAATCGCATCAAAAATTAAAAGAGAGAGATATTGATTGCTATTTATGAAAAGTATAATCCCGCAAAATCTCAGACATTTTTTTTTATCATATATATATATATTTTTGCATTTAAACTTTATTGCATAATAATATTAATTATAATGGTCTTCTAAGTTTTATTGTTTATTCTTTTGTAAATTAGTAATATTATTTCACTATAAAATGAAAATTTCTATTTAATTGTAAAAAAGTTTGCCAGCTATTTATTAGAAATATATTATAGCTGGTATTATGAAATAATGGTAAATTAAAGTTGTATGATATTTATTTGATAAAAAAAATACTGAAAGTTCGATTTAACTGGATCTATATAATGATTGAAATTTACTTATTATTATCTTACTTATCTAAGAAAAACGTAATAATGAAATTACGAAATAAAATATTTAAATAGCGCAAGATAATCTAGCTACAGTTATATATGTATATATTATATATTATATCTCGAACTAAAGATATAAGATATTTCGAACAAAAATTTCGAAAGTAAATTTTATAAATCCATTGTGAAAAATGTCATTAACTATCGTATTATTAAAATACAAAAAATATAAGGCTATTATATTACAAGTCCAATGTTATATTATAAATCCAATGACCATTATGAAAAATATTATTAATTACTTTGTTATTATATTGTAACTACTATGTGATAAAATATATGAAAGATATCATATATTTATATAAAAATATATTAAAATTATCATTATACAGAGTGAGCTATAAGTAATAATAATTGGAGATAATTCTACATGAAGAGATAAATAAAAAATTTAATATGAAATTTTTTTTATCCGAGGCCTTGTTTTTGAGAAAATCAAAAAATATATCAAAGAACAATTATTCAATTCAAGTGTTAAATATATTACACAATATTAAAACAAAAAAAAATTATATAATAATTTGATAAATTAAAGAACAAAAATATATATAGTATTCGCTTAATTCATCGAATTGAATTACATATATATGTTGCAACGGCAGCGAAATTTCCAATAGTAATAACGATAAGAAATTGAATATTTTGCAAAAACCTGTTGTCATTTATTTTTTTATCGTTTTCAATGAACAGAAACAACCAAGAACAAAATAAATAATCAAGTTGCATTTACATTAAATTGTATCGATTTTCTCGAAAGCGAAATTTCAGACGAAAAAATTTTATACCAATTTTTTGTTTACTTTCGCACCTCCATTGTTTTACCAATCAATACTGTATGAATCTTATGATATAATCTTTCATTATTTTATTATATATTATTTTATTTGGACTTTTATTATTTTAAAAATATTTTCATTTATTAAATTAGTAAATATATTTAATATTTGAATAACTAAAGTCATGAATGCACCATAAAACGAGTATGCTGGATTTTAAATGATCTGTTATAGTAGAACTCCACTTACGAGATGAACTTGTCTGGAAACAAATAGTTTATATAGTTGGAGTTGTTACAATAGATCCACTGATTCTCCCCTCTATTGGTAATTTTTCGTACATGTAAGACTTTCAGGGTTCAAATAAATGAATTCAATCGACAGGAGTTCATTTAATCGAACATCGATTAAAATTTGGTTAGAATAAATAAACTACAATATAAACTACAAACGGAATTATACTGTATTATATTTTTTTCTTTTTTTGTTTTTTCCTCGTAAACAAACAAAATTTTAGGTATATACAATGTGTGTGGATGACAAACGTAAATCGACTAAAAATACTAATTGATATTTCCAGGTCGTACTTGATTCTTGGCCAAGAGAGCGATGGCGGAGGTCAAGGTGGACTGACAGTGACACAAAGGTCGATTGTGATCGAATGGCGCGACGAGTGGCATCGTCGAATGCGACGCTTCCAGCGGAGGGCGAAATCGTGCCATTGAACTAATTTGCATCACACCAAGGAAAATTAGACGGAGAAAGAAGGGAAGATAGAGAAAATAGCGGAGAAGAAAGGAATGGAAACAAAAGAAAAAGAACAAACAAGAGAGATAGAGAAATAGAAGTTAAAACTTTACTCGTATACGTAGAAAAGGATGCACATTCATTTTCAAAACTGCCAATAGCTGTATGTACTCTCGCATACTTACTTCACGCATGAAATAAAAATACTCGACGACATCCTAAGATTAATGATAAGTAACGATGAAACTCAAATAAAATGAAATGCAAGTGAGAATCGAAATTTATGTATCGTAGAATATAGACAGATTCCATGTTGTATAAAAAGATTTATAATTTGTTGAAGCCAAATACGTCGGAAATCAAACATCTATATCTATAAAAAGGAAAATTTCTTTTATTTTTCTTTAATTATATATTTGATTATTGCAATAGTTTTCTTTGATTATTTTCATTGAAACGACACTATCTAACATTTGACATTTACTTGAGATATTTACATACGTATAATATCACCAGTAAAGCAACAAATAAAAATCAATTTCAATTCAATATATTAGTACATAAAATGTCTATGTTATATATTTAAATCGTAGAAAATATAGTAGAAAAGAAAAATATTAATTAAAATACTAAAAAAATTTTTTAAATTATTTAATTTAAGTATTAATCAGGAAATAGTTTCATTGAAGACTACTATGTTCTTAAAATGATGTAGTTTCGTTAATATTTATCTAAAAATAAAATGTTATGTTATGCAATTCCTATATATGTTAAAAACATATTCATCAAATTTTTAGTAACATTTTTGCATCTTAGAATTTTATTTAATAAATTAAAAATTTATTAGATAAATTACAAAGTTTATTTAATAAGTAAGAAACGTATTTATTGTACCTATTGTACCTATCAAAAATTAATATACACATCTCTGTATGCGTTCCTTATAATTTTTATATAAAACGTATAAAACAAGTAAATTCCTATTATTTTACAATGTATTACTGTATGTGTTTTTGCAAAATAATAATTTTTTTTTAGTTTTGAAAAGAATTGTGTATACATTGTAATAACAAAATTTCTCACATGCATTTCATGGAACCAAAAATGCAATATCTTGCATTAAATTAGACTTAGACGTTTATATCAATATACATTTTCTATAAATTTATAGTTTGTATTTCTCTTTCTGTTCAACTTATATTATAGATCAGAAAAAATTGAAATTACAGAATAACGTACAATAAAAAGGTGTTCCGTTTTATAAATTATAATTTGTAAATTGATTGACACATAAGCTATGTTGCAGTTCAAATATGGAACAACCTATGTATTCCATTTTTTACAAATCTAACGTTTTTGATCCCTTTTGCTCAAAATATGAGAAAAAAAATTGATAAGAATATATGCCATTAAATGTATTAATATCAAATCGAATGTGCAGTATTGGATAGTGAATTAGAATTATATGCATATCAGTTATAATTGCCATTTCGTACAAACGTGTAATTTTCATATTTTATTATGCTACTAATATATTAAAAATTCGAAGAATATGCAACATTAACACGCGTAAGCAAAAAGATAATACGACATAATAAGTTTATTAATAAATTTATAACACTTTCATATTTTCTTTAATTCGAACTAAATTCAAATTGAAGATGGGTTCGTAAAATTTATCATAAAATATATAGTATGTCAAAAATAGAAAAAAAAAAATTCATTTCATCCAGTTGGAGATATCTGTCTAAAAACTTGTTTTTCTAATTTTTAAGATGTGTATGTAACTCTAAACAAAATCAAAATTACTATTATCCCCTTTTATTTTATAGAATTTATAGAGATATGCCATAGGATACATCTATAATACAAGCAAATTACTCAATCAAATAACAATATACAATATTATGTATAATTTACATAATAATTGAAATAAGCACGGTATTTATCATTGCTTGTAATTTGCCGATACATTTAACACGAATTTAGACAGACTAGTTTTTATTACATCAGATTTTTTTTATTTTACACATGCTGTAAATTTTATTAGGTTTTATTGTTAAAAAAATTATGGACACAGACTTTTTTTGGCAAAAAGGATCTTTATATCGTGTGTAACAAAGTCTTTGAATCGTTCTTGCAAATGGCGATACTTTATCTCTCTCAGTCGGAATAAGTTTATAACTTTGTAAATGATTTTTTTCCCGCTCTCAGACTTCCCATTTTTCTCATGTAATCTTTTTTTTTTTTAATTTATTTATTCTCCTATCATTCGATTATCATAAATCGATCACATTTACGAAAATATAAGCGTACGTTGAATGTAGATTTTCTTGTACATTTTCTATATAAATTATTAAGATTCTTTTCTAGTTGATATTATTATTAGTATTATTATTGGTAGCAGTAGTGATAATAATAGTAGTAACGATTATCGAAAAAATATAGAGGCTAAGTTCGAAATATGTCGAAATAACTATTCATCGAAATGATCGGTTACTACTTATTACAAAAAAAAAAGTTATCATAACTGCCATCTTACTTGAAATATTACAATAATTAAAGGTAATCTTGTTGTCGTCACGATATTTGACGAGACATTAAAAAAAAATGGTATTTACTTAGTTTAATACGCTTTATTATAAAATTTCGTATAAAAGAATATGTGTATATTAATAATCAGAAATTTCCTTTTACAATTACATAACATAAACATAATTGTTCTTCCGAACATTAAAACTTGTTTTTTCTGCATGCTATTCGTGTATACTTCGACAATAAAATATACCCCGATTATGAAAGTTTTACAAATGAAATGGAGAACGTTATTAATTAATTATAAACAACATTCACATATACAGATACATTAAATAGATAATTGTCGTGCTTAACAATTAAGTTCCTAACAGTGAACATATACCATACAGTTTTCCATTGAAGTTTTAAACTCGTTACATCAATTATTGCGAATTTTTTACGATATTCAACAATTTATTTTGTTATCAACTCCTTTTAAATAAACAACAAATAATTATCGAAACTATTAATTCACTTATATATAGGACATTTCACATTCATTTTTACTTAAACGATTCAAACTAAGAATCTTGCTTAATTAACAACAACTTTTCAATTAATTACAAGTTTAACGTTTAGTAAATTCTACTTTATCGAACATTTCTGTGCATTTTTATTATGGTATATATCATAATTTTAATTTTAATAATGAACACATCATATTATTCTTAAGATATCCTGTACTTGTTTATGTCAACATTTATTCTTGTTGGCATTTTTTATCTCAAGTCGCGAAAATTTTATTTCCAAAGGGTTTCTATTAAGCAATAAATTTTCATTAGTTTATAATATTATAAACCCATGGAAAATTTAAAATTTACTTAAAAATCTCTGAAATAAATTAAAACTCGGAAAAAAACTAAATTTTTAAGTGATTTAATACCATCTAATAATAAATTTCACGGCAATGAAAACTCCGTTTCATAAAGAGTATAGTTTGTCATTTTTAAACCAAGTATATAAGAAGTATAAGAAGTACAAGAAACGTAAAAAGTGAAGCAATTTCCAAATTTAAAAAATCCTTTATTAATTACTAGTAAAAATCGAAACAAAGAATTTGTAGTACAATTTTAAATGAAATTTCAGTTTAAGAAATTAAAATAATCCTAATTTGTAATAAAAACATACTTCTTGAATGGAAAATAACAAAACATTCTATATAGCAATACAATGTATTTATGTACTTACCATATTAATGAGTATCGAATGCTGCATGTGTTCATGTGACCATAAGCAGACTTATTAAAAAAAAAAAACGACCAAAAATTATATCCTCTAAATCTTAATTTACGTGGTCCTTTTAGGAGTTTTCACACGTAGAAGAATTCGTTTCTAGTTATTATTTTTAATTACTTAATCACTAAAATATATTTTTATTACGAAAGAAAGTTTCACAATAAAGAAAAGTTTTTCCATTTGTTTTCCATATCATTCTTATTGTAATAGGACTTGACAAAATCTTTTGCCATTTTCTGGAAAAAAGTTCAGTTGGATCATTCTTCCAAGTCATAATTTTCAAAACGCTAAAAAGGAACCACGCGAATAAAGACAATGAACATAACTAGCGATACTCGATTGAAAGACTATTGTTCAACATTGATCACAAGAAAATTTTTGTAAAAGAATCATGCTTTAATTATTATAATCTCATTGTTTGTGAGACATTACTTCGAAGATTCACTGTTTCCGTCGCCTATGCTATAATTACGTGTATAAAATGTACCAACGTAAAATAGCTTTAGTATAAGTAAAGAATATATCAGCTATTCGCAAAATTAGTACATATATTTGAGTGTTAGAAAAAAAAAAACGATACACGTACAGACATGATGTAATTGCGAGAAAAATCGATCGATCGATGTGGTTTGTTATTTCGATAAAGTCGTTAACGATATCGTAACCGATCGAATTTTGTAATATTACAAAAATACGTGTTTAATTCCGTTCTATCTATTTCGAAATAATTTGTATACATCTTCCAATCCTTTTATAGATGACTTAGGAATTGGAATAATGTAACACCTTGATTTTTTGCATTCTGAAAACTGTCCGCATTAAAATTTACAACAAGAAATAACTGTGTTTATTCAATTTCTTTCACAAAGATACGACATCGATAGATAAAAATTTGTTCTCATTGTTAGTAATCAAAAAATAATATCAAACGAACAATTCATATCTATACATATTCATAAAACAGACTGCAAAAAATTAACAGTTAAAAATTAACGATCATTCGATGTCATATACCTATACAAAGTACACAATATAGAAATTGTACAACAATACAAGTAGCTAACAATATAGAAATAAGGATCTTAGTTGCGTTGTTCAATTCCCTTTGTGCTAAAAGCAGAAACTGTACCGTTTAATTGAGAATCGCGCGACAGCATCGTAGGTGGAAGAATACCGATTATTATAGGTCCGAGAGTTTACGAAATTCTTGACCAGTTGTATATCGTAGAATATACGCGATATCACAATAAGTGTGCTATTTATACCTCTACATTATTAATCGATTACTGTTGTACCACGATTACGATTTAGATTCGATTAAATTATTAAGTGTATCGTTGTGTATTGTGGTGTAATAAATGTGATTAGTTGTATGAATAATAAATACAATGCATAAGAAAGATATAGATCTGTCATATTGATTTATTTCTACCTTTCTTTATAATCAATGTAATATGTAATATCACAAATAAATTTGTAAATAGAGACTTTTTACTCTGCTATAATTTGATTTTCTTTAATAATTTTATTAATTCTGAGAACAAAATAACATGTCTATTTACTCATTAAACTTAATACCTGATAACCGATTGGGAAGCAAAGCAGGATAACTAAGAAATTCTAATAACATTGTCCAATGAATTTTAACTTCTTTTTACGTTTCACATTCAAAAATGTATTGAATGTATATATGAAAATTTTTGTCTTTTGTTTCGAGAAAATTAATTTCAGAAAAAGGAAATGTTTTTCAGCTTTTAATACACAGCTTTTTTATGTTTCAACTGTAAAAGTTTTAAACACAAATATTTTATATAAAAAATAAATATTATATAAAAAATAATTCTACAAGCTTCCAAATGTAACAATAATATTATAAACATTTAAACATATTTAAAGAATACCCAAAGTAGAAAAGGCCTCCAGAATGTACCAATTTTTGTAAATAGTGTAGACTCCATTATTTGAATCAAATTTCAATGTATGCCCGATTAGACTCTTTGGTCTTCGATCCATTTTGGAGTATTGTACAATTAATTTTATAATCAATAATAAAATAATAAAATTCACTTAGAGCTTTAAGAACGATAACACAATGCAATATATCGAAAGACATGTGTTTCAAGATGAATGCATTTTTAAATTTGTTACATGCTTTTCATTTAGTATTAACCCTCTTACGAGGGACAGTCAAAAAGTAAGTTTCACTCGTTTATAGCTTTTTGTGTATTAATATAATAACCCTTTGCACTCCAAACTATTTTTCAATTTTTCTTTTTTTTTTTTGGCAATTTGACTGATAATTTAAAAATATCGAGTACGACTCAACATAAGAGTTCCTGTAATAAAAACTGTTGTCGAGTCACAATTGACAAAGAAGTGCAAAGGGTTATTATTATAAAGATATTTCGAAACAATGTACAAATTTAATACTTCTACTTTGAAGTTGTGTCAACGACTGCCGCTACAATCTGTTATTTGCTACCAATCGTAAAACATGCAAAGCACACTAGAAATAGCATCCAAATTGAAGATCCGTGCTATCATTCGCTTTTTTGGAAAAAAAGTGTTTCCGTACTGAAATTTATCGTCAATTGTGTGATGTTTATTATTATTATGAAATATCAAACTATTGGGAAATGCATTTCATTCAAGAATGGGCGTACGGATATTAAAGACAATTACCGAGACGGAAAGCAATCAACTGTGACAACAAATGTCAATATTGAAAGTATTAAGGAACTAATTGATGCAAACAGATGACTCAGTATTGATTCTTTGAAAAAATTGCGAAAAGCGATTAAAGATCGATGACCAAGAAAGTTGAGAAAGACATTATCCTCCTCCACGACAATGTCACACCACATTCGGCACGATTCACGAAGGACCTGTTGCAAAAATTTAAATGGAAAATGTGACAACATCCTCCATATAATTCGGACCTGTCACCTTGCGGACAATTTCCACATTTTTGAAAGCAGAGCTTGCAAAGCGACAGTATCATTCGAACGAAGAAGTGTCAACATACAACATACAACTCAAGGATGATCATCGCAAGATAGACGGAATTTTTTTAACGAAGAAAAATCAAATTCAAAATCATTTTTCAAGGTAATTCTTTTAATAAGTTTGATTCTCATGATGAATAGACAAAGAAAATTTTAAAACGTGTTAACTGAATCTCAAGGACAATTTTATAAAAATATTTTTTAACAAATCACCTGCTTTTTACTGCATTATACTTTTTACTGCGTTTTTAGACATTTGCTTTTTTTTAATAATTAAACAATTAAAATGTTTTCTTTTGTTAGTTAACAAACAAGTTAATGAAATATCATATAATGAATCGCATGTGTAATTCACATGTGATTTATGTTACTTATATTTGATATTTTATCATATTCAAAACCATAAATCAGATTTGTCATGAATGTTAACTCTGAAACTTTATAGAATATTAACTTCTTTTTTAAAAATTTGTATAGAATATTTAATCTCTCATTTTGTTGTAAATGATTAACGTTAATCGTCGTAAATAATACAATAATAATTAACTAATAATAAACATTAATAATTACTTAACAAAATTTTAACGAAAATGAATAATTGTGAAATGTAATAAAAATTACAATATATGATTTATGAAAGTTTTCGTGAATTTCGTTACTACGGTTCAAAATTATGATAGTCTACATTGCCATCTAATCTTACATTATTACCTCTCTTATATTGATGCATTATTTTATTCAAATTCAGTTATATTAAATTATCTATAATATAAATTAATATTTTGATATGTCATTCTTTGATATAGAAAGAATTTGAAATATTTCACAAAATACCTATTAATTGTATTTTAATACTCTTTTATATGGTAGAAAATAATATGCAATTTTATTTAAACTTTTCATAAGCATATTAACACTTATGAAAAAAGATAAACATTCCTATATCATTTTCTTTCTATTATACAACTATTTTCTGTGTCTCTAACTCGAAATGTAATTTTGCACTAATTACATAACTCATTTTGTATACCAGTCAAAACCCTTAATATCACTTCTTTAATTTCAAACTTTCACTTTTGATTTAAATTTAAATAGCAGAAATAAGAATACAATTTAAATAACAATCGCTTAAGATTGTAGTAAGTAAATAATTCTTATAATTTTATTTGAATTATTTTCTCTCGATCTTGTAATAACTTATCTTTTACATGTATGCAAGACATGACTTATACTACATTTTCTTTCATATCTCGAAAACGTATAGATCTATAGTATATATCATATTTTTTATTCAAAATGATCTACCAAACATTTTGGCAAAATCTGACGGCTTAGATTTGGAATATCTTACATATGATTATTTAAAATTAGCGTTAATTTGTAAATTGGCAATTTCTGTTTTTATACTGAGGCAACAGATGGCGCTTTAAACGTAGAAATGCAATTTACTTTAAGTTGTGATTTAAATATTTATTTCGCAAAAACATAAGACAGTGATAGAACAAACAGCTGTTAATTACAAATATACAATAATCTGTAATCATGTTTTTACCTTTACGCGTCAGTCGCGTACTTGCTGTAAGTTATTTTTGACAATAATATGATGTATATCGTAATTCCTAGTATCATAACCTCTTTGATAATCTTATATAACTTTGTTTATTTATATAAATTTATTATATATTTGTGTTTAATAAAATCAGTTTTAGATTTTATATTACTAAAAATACTTTTTAACATGATTATTAAGCTATTTTTTATATTTTTGTTCATTTAGAGTAAATACGTATTAAAGATCTTACTATCTAATGTCAGATAATTTTATGTACTATTCTTAATTTGACAAATATATCATCCATTTATATATATTAATATATATGATGCAAACATTATATTCTCCAAATACCTTAATTATTTACCTTACATCTAGAGATTTCAATTTGTAAACATATTGAAATTGCTTTCTCCTTCCTAATGAATTTTTTCTTTCTTCCTTCTTGAATAATTAGAGATTTTGAAATATATTTCAATTATTATTATTCTTTTGCTCAAACAGAATTGCAAGAATGCTAGAGGATTACATACTTCAAGCATTTTTACCTCAGATCAATTATTTGTTGTATGTATTACATAAATATAAAATTAATAAATGTTTTGCCAATATTAATTTATTTTAATTTTAATAGCATAGAGACAGCGAAGTTGATAATCCAAGTATACCGTTTGAGTTCAATGAAGCAAATAAGAAACGAATTGAAGCTCTTTTGAAAATTTATCCTGAAGGTCATAAACGTGGTGCAATGATACCTCTATTGGATTTAGCTCAACGTCAACATGGATGGTTACCCATTTCTGCAATGCACAAAGTGGCAGAAATACTAAATGTTCCTCGCATGCGAGTCTATGAAGTTGCAACATTTTATACAATGTTCAACAGAAGACCAATGGGAAAGTATCATGTACAAATTTGTACTTGTACACCATGTTGGTTACGAGATTCTGATTCTATTGTAGAAGCTGTAACCAAAGCTACAAATTGTAAAGTTGGTGAAATGTCAGCAGATAAATTATTTACTGTTTCTGAAGTGGAATGTCTTGGTGCTTGCGCTAATGCACCAATGTTCCAAGTTAATGATGATTACTATGTAAGTATAAGTATAATTTCATGAAAATACTTCATTTGAACCATCTTTTCATTTTTGAAACATTTTGAATTGAAATTATTTTAATTATGCATTAAAAAAATTTCATTATAAAACTCTCTTAAATAAGCTTATTCTATTGTCAAAATAAAAATATTAGAAACAAAATATTTAATTATTTAGAATTATAATGTAAATATGAATAATTATGAATGTAAATATATATAATACTAATATGTATTATAGGAAGATTTAACACCAGAAACTGCTACTACCATAATAAATGCACTTAAAAAAGGTGAAAGACCACCACCAGGGCCACAAAATTCTCCTAGATTTGCAGCAGATCCAGCATCTGGCTTAACATCATTGACTTCCCCACCACCAGGACCTGGATTTGGTGTTAGATCAGATTTATAATTTATTGTATATATATAAATAATATATGCAGTCTGTCAAGAATTTAGCACTGATTGAATGTATAAATAGAATGTCTAATACTTAAAAAATAACATGAAATGTAATCAATTGTACCTTACACATTTAAAAACTAACGATTTTCGATTTTATTTGTTAATTATTAATTGAAATTTAATTCTGTTTTTTATTTAGATATAATTACATATAATTGTTAAGAGCTGTATTATAATGTGTGTATATGTGTATATATATATATATATATATATATATATATATATATATATATAATCAAATTTTTCAAATATGTGTAAAAATTTCTCCCATCAAAACTTCAAAAAATAAATTTGAATGATTTGATACAAATTTTACAAAAATATTTGGAAATTTCTATAAAAAAAAATTTTTACAAACATTTAATATATGCAATAAATTGTTTATAACCGTCTATACGTTCATATATTATTTTATCATATTATGATCATAAAAATTAAAATATTAAATCCATTTTAATTTATACACTTTCTTTTAATCTATACATAAACATGAAATATGAAATCTTAACCTAATTCTAGGAGTAGGAATCTTTAGTAATAGACATAATTTTAATTATATAATAATTATATTTAAATTAATTTTCGAAGAAAAGTAAACAAAATTTTAGTTAAACTAAAATACTGTAAGTATAATTAATTTACAATACTGTAAAAGAATTTAGATGTTAATCAACCAGAACGAATTTTGAACATTGACCAACATTTTATAAAATACAATACTAAATTTTAAAAAAAGAAACGAATATGTATATATATATATATCATTTTAAATAATTTATAATTGCTTCTATCATTGTATAATACATCTCATTAAATCATTCTGTTCTTTGACATTTACTTCCTATTTATAACAAATTTCTTAAATGTTTTAATTTTTAAATAATTCATTTTTCTTGTATTGTTAGGTGGTTACATTAAAAAAAAGAAAAATACATATACATGATAGTTTTGCATAACATTTCATTAATAAATATTCTCATAAAACCTAAATAAAAAATTTTAAATCATCGCTTTATATTCTGGAAATATAAAAAATTGAAAATTCTAAAATAACAATTCTCATAAAAATTCTCGTAAAAATTCAAAGGTCTCACGTTACTCTAAATATATATTCAATTGCGTTATATACAGTAAATAGTAAAGCAATGATGCATATTGAACACGAAGATTTAATTCGCATGTATCGAAATGATTTAAAGAAAACATATTTTTCAATGACAGAAACAAAAAATTTACAAAATTTTAATTATGTTCTATGTATATATTTCAAATTTATTAATGATTATTATTTCATAAATTCGTTTTATGGTAAAACGTTGAACGTCTCAGATTATAGTTATAAATTCAAGCGAAATAGTGACATTGAATATTCTCCTTTTAATGTCATACAATAAATTTAGTCTAGATGGAGCTACTTGTTTAGTGAATATATTAAGTTTTGAGGTTATAGCAAGTTTGTGCAAGAATAACATTGGTAGTGTTATTGTAATACAGCATTGTTTAGGCAAAGAATCGTCCTTTCATTCGGACGAAAATTAGACTTCTTAAAACAATTATGTGAGCAATTAAAGCTTGCTGATCAATTCTACGTCAATATGTCGGCTCCGAGCGACGTTAAAACAATGCAAGCGTACAGATTGGCCTTCCTGGCCGTCTGACAAATATGAACTTATGGCATAATTTCATAACTTTAGAAAGCGATCATGGTCAAGGAAAAACCAAATTCAATCCGTATTTACGATTCAGAAGGTTATAGACGTAGAGCTGCATGTATTTGCGTCAAGAACGATCTTGAAGATGAGGTGAGCCAGCAGATGGCACTTGATATTTTACCTTTCATTAATATAGCTATATTTTTATTTATTCTAATTCAATTATTATCCTTTATTTCAATGAAATAAATACAAATTGTATTTTTGTATAATTTATAATGTAGGTACTTTTGGTTACATCCAGTCGAAGACCTGATAGTTGGATAGTACCTGGTGGCGGTGTTGAACCAGAAGAAGAACCCGCAGTAACAGCATTAAGAGAAGTCAGAGAAGAAGCTGGTGTTTTAGGACAATTAGGCAGATGTCTTGGTATATTCGAGGTATTAATTTTCTTAAAAAACATAATTATTCATTATTTGCAATTATTTAACACAAACATAATAGAAACGAAAATATAGAATGAAAATATTTCATAAATGAGTTATTCAAACATATGTGGGTGATTAAATTAACTTTTTTTTATTTTTATAGAATGTGGAACACAAACATAGAACACAAGTATGGGTTATGCGAGTAACAGAAGAGCTGCCAGAATGGGAAGATTCACGCGCTATTGGTCGAAAGCGAAAATGGTTCTCTATACCAGAGGCCTTGCTACAGCTTGCTCAGCACAAGCCCGTCCAGCGTTCTTACATACACAGTCTCCACAATACCAATCCTCGACATAATCCCAATATTTCACCATCTCATCATTCACATACTACTGTAACGTCTATTCAGTTAATGAATAATTCTAGTAACAATCCTCATCTTAACAAACATAGCTAATATTAAATACCATCCATTTGCGTGAACAATTGCTATCAAAATGTTAAATATTTGTTGCTGCTCCTTTCCTTTCATACAGTTACTAAAGTTGTATTTTATATGTAAAATGATCATTTATACATTTTTCCTTTCCTTTTTTCATTCTTCTCTTTTTGTTATTCGTAATACAATCGCAGTGGGTCTTGTTAATATACTGTACTAGTACTGCTACTATACAATTACTACCATCATTACTATCACTATTACTACTATTGTGATTAATATTGCTATTCTACTATTAATACTATTATTATTACAGATACTATTATTATTATCATCATCATCATCGTCATCATCATTATTATTGTCACTGACTTTGCTGTTATCGACGTTATACTTATTCATATAAATTAGTTAATAAACTGGTCCATAAAGGAGCAGTTTCTTCAACTTAATTTTCATTTTTTGTCAATTTTTTAACGAAAATAGTGCTTATACTCGATGTATAAATAAGTACATAATTTTCATACGTAAAGTGGATGGTGTTTTATGCAAAAAAAAAAAAGAAAATTCCACAATTAAAATACTTCTCTCATGTTTAAATATACTCAAAGAATGTTATAAATCTCATGATGAAACATATCTGTGTCTTAAGAGTTTGTTTTGAAAGAATTTTATTGGTATGTGATAATGATTTAAATTTGTTTGTATAACAATTATTTTGCATACCGTGACTATATATAGTTTACAAACTGAATTGTTTCCAGAATTACACTAGGGATTGTTTAGAATATGACTTTAAAGGAAGCAAAATTTTCTTCATATGCCATTAAAAAAAGGCTAGTATGAAATATTTACATGTAAAGTGAAATATAAATACGTGGGTGCACTGTAAATTTTTGTAAAATTTTATTTCTTGTTATTATGTATTTAAATTTTCTATGACTTCCTAAATGTCATTAGTCAAATATTATAATTTCATAATAATGTCATTAATTTGTATTGTTTCAAATTAATTCGCACAAAAAATTGCAAATAAAATACAATGAAAAAATATTGCAAAAATGTTGATAGACTAGTCAATTTAATGAAAATATATACATCTATATTCACTTAGTCACGTATAATGTTTTTCGCACAACGTTCCATCCACGTGTTCAACCCGTATCTCTGTTATTAGAGAAAGGTAACTTTTTAGAAATTTATATTAAGAATAAATTTGTTATTGCTATATTGAAATTTTTTAAATAGTATTTTAAACTAAAACATTTTACCAAAAACAACAAACTCAGAGAATATTATATATTTTTATATATTGTTTCATTTCATAGTGAGGTTAAGTTACTCGTTTATATATTTAATTATTTAAGTTTTTCTTATTTCTAATTACAGCTGTATCTTTCTTAAGATGACTTTCTATAAAGAAATTACTAAAGAAATGGAACATGAGCAAATAGATGAAATGGATGAGAATATGGAAGAGAGTAGCAGTGACAGTGATGAAGAAGATTCAATGGGTAGTGATAAAATAGAAGAAAATGAAGATCAGAAGAATGAATCTAAGATATATCTTCCTGGAAAGCCTCTAAAAAGTGGAGAAGAACTTGTTGTGGACAAAACAGCATATCGAATGTTACATCATGCCCAATCGGGCGCTCCTTGTCTTAGTTTTGATATTATTTTAGATGACTTGGGTAATAACAGAGAAGATTACCCATTAAGTATATATCTTGTGGCTGGAACTCAAGCTGCTAAAACACATGTTAACAACCTCCTTGTTATGAAAATGAAAAATCTGTATGATATAAAAGATGATTCTGATGATGACTCAGATGATGATGAGTTAAATAGTGAAATTGATATGAATACACCAGTTATGTCTGTTGCACCAATAAAGCATCAAGGTTGTGTCAATAGAGTTAGGTAAATATATATTTTTATTATTTTTTAATATAGATAAATTATGTAAATAATTTGAAAACAAAATTTACCACTAATGAAAATATGTTTATCTATTTCAGATATATGAGAATTGGCGAAAAAGCTTTTGCTGCAAGTTGGAGTGAATTAGGACGTGTACATATTTGGGATTTGAATAAACAGTTAAATGCACTTGATGATGATGAATTACTTCGCACATATCGTAAAAAATGTGAAAAAAATGATGGGATCATCAAACCAGTATTCAGTTTTAAAGGACACCTTTCAGAAGGATATGGCCTTGATTGGTGTTCAACAGAAGTAGGCATACTAGCTTCTGGCGATTGCAAGGGTAATATTCATATATGGCATTTTAGTAATAGCAATAATTCTGCAATTTGGCATGTGGATCAGAGGCCTTATAATTCACATGCACCACACAGTGTTGAAGATATTCAGTGGTCACCTAATGAAAGACATGTACTTGCTTCATGTTCTGTTGATAAAAGGTATAATCTTAATTAATGTTTTAAGAGATTCATGTAAATTTTTAAATCGATTTACATTTTATTATTTATTTTAATATCAAATTTTTAATATACTTTTGTATTTGTACTATTTAGTATCAAAATTTGGGATACAAGAGCAAATCCACAATCTGCATGTATACTAACAGCATCTGGCACACATACTGCCGATGTTAATGTCATCTCATGGAATCGTAAAGAAAATCAGTTTCTTATATCTGGTGGTGATGATGGTTTACTTTGTATGTGGGATTTACGTCAGTTTGGTCCTAATGGTTCAAGTCCAGTAGCCATATTTAAGCAACACACTGCACCTATTACAACGGTAGAATGGCACCCTCAAGATGCCAATGTATTTGCTTCTGGTGGAGCCGATGATCAAATTGCTCAGTGGGATTTATCAATAGAACCTGAGCAATCAAAAGAAATAGAATATAATGAATTAAAAGAACTGCCACCACAGTTGTTATTTATACATCAAGGTCAAACTGACATAAAAGAATTACATTGGCATCCTCAATGCCCTGGTACTGTAATATCAACAGCACATTCAGGATTTAATGTATTTCGTACAATTAGTGTATAATCTATCTAATAAAATGCAATATTTATAAAGTCATTTTTATTATATCGAATTTTTTTATAGCACTTAGTAGTTATTTTTTTTTCTACGTGTTAAAATGCTTTTAAATATTTTCATCTTATCTTTGTGTTAAAGAATTTTTGAAGACAAATTACTATTTAAAAGATGTAAAGTAAATAAGAAACAGTTACAGTAATCTTTTACGACATTTTAAAAAACTAAATTTTTTAATTTTCACATTTTTAATTTCATTAAAATATAGTTGATATAAGGATATATCAGATAATTTTCAACTAATTTAGAATCCAGAAATTTAGGTTGAATCAATCAAAACATAATCATCATTTGACATTATTTTATTTCAATTAAATTGGATATTTAAAATAGAAACCTGCAAGAATAATAAAATTATAAATATATATTTAATCATTCAGTAAGAATTTAAAATGTTCTATCTTTAATCATTTTCTACGAAATATGTAGATACAAAGAATTGAATGGGTACTTGAATAAGTTTCGGCCGCTGATAGTTGGTATTACCAATACTGTGTGTAGTAGTTTAAGATGGTGACGCATCTATATACAAGTACTATAAACAAGCTTTAAAATTCAGTATAGTCCATTTGCATTGTTAACAACAAATTTTTCTATTGCATTGAAAATGTCGAATTTTGTGCTGACAAATTGCAAGACGTTTTACTCCATTCGTTTTAAAGAAAAGTAGCTGAGAGTTATCGTCTGTTTGCAGAAATTTATATTAATCCTCCATCTGAAAAAACTTGTAGAGAATGATTTCGAGAAGGCGACTACGATGAAATTTATTTAAGTACTCAATAATTATTTCTTTTTTTGTTTATATTTTCATTTCCAAATAATTTAATTTAACCTTAGAAATTATTTAATGTAATAACAAATAATATTTAAATAACAAATAATAACTCAATGTAATAACAAATAATATTTATTTTTCATAAGTTACTTCGTATACGTATTTATTTTTCATAAGTTACTTTGTATACGTATTTCAAGATGGTTTTAAATTAAATTTCATTTTTTTATTATTTCATATACATATAATACATAAAAATATAATTTATTTAGATATAAGATCCAATGATAATAAATGTCTTATTGTTGGTCTACCATGAGGACAACTCCAAGGATTTTCCATTTGTGCCATTTGAATAACTAATTTATGCATGTCATTATTATTAAGAGCAGTACCAATCATAACTGCCTTGCGACAAGCTCTTGATGCTAACATTTGTCTTACTCGACTTGGACGAAATATATTTTTGTCTTTGTTTTCTATACCACCTTCTCTAATCAGGAAAATTAATTCTTCAATGTCTTCTTGTCCAAACTGCCAAGAACCACTAACTGGTATACCAGTCAGTTGTACACGATGTCCAGATTCGGCTGAAACCAAATATTTAAAGTTACATTTATTTATATTTGAATAATTTTAAAACATTATTTCCTCAAAAGTAATAATTATTTATGATATAAACAATTTTTAATTTATTTTGTTTACCTTCAGTATTTATTTTGAAAAAGAAACCATTATCTTCAAACGTTTTTTGATGTTCAATTAATATTGTTTCATTAAGTGCAGAAATATTTAAAAATTTAGGAACAATTAATTTTTGAGTTTTTAACTGCGTTTCATTATTAAGTTTTTCAAAACGATATTTTTCATCAGTAGCATGTTGATCAATAATGAAAAGATCTTCTTTCAAACGTGTTATTATAAAACCAAGATTAAATTGACCTATAATTTCCATCTGTAAAATATTCTTTTTTTCTACAGCTGCATAAAAAAGTAACCATTATATTACACTCATATGATAATAATTTATAAAATGATATTAAATTAAAAAATTAGAACTTGTATAATTGAATAATGCATAAATGTTATAACCTCTAAAAACGAATTTTTCGTTAATTGTCTTTTCAATTCATTTTCAGCCTTTGAATTTTGATCCATTTGTGCCTTAAATTTGATCCTTGTACTTGAAACTATGCATTTGGGTAAAAGCTTTTGTTTCTTTTGAAGTTGTTGTTTTATTGTTAGAATGCTAATTGGCATTTCTATGTCGTCTATTATTTTTGCCTGATTTGTTATGTTATTTTGTACATTATCATTATCATATTGAATAGTTTTATTTTCATTAATACATTGTATATTTTGTGTTTCTGTATATTTTGAATGTATATTTGATGTATTTAAATTATGAAATCGTTTAGTTGGTCGACATTCATTTGTAGGTGAAATTGTTCTTTTTACACTAAAATTTAATTCTGGTACAGGATTTACAGTTAAATTTCCTTGTAATTTCTCCCATTCAGATGTTAAATTATATTTTAAAGTTGCTAAAATTAAACGTTCTTGTGTACAAAAGATAGTTCTTTTATTTGGAGTTACATTAATATCAGTTGAGTGTTTATTTAATTTTAAATTTAGAAAAACAAATGGATATTGTTTATTATTATATCTGTGATAAATTTGATTTATTAATTTACTGACTTTTGTCAGATCACATGGTCGATCATTTACATAAAAAAATTGTCTGTCAGGAGCAGAGCGTCCCATATCATGATCACAACTACTTATATAGCAGTCCCATTCAAAATCCATAATTGTATTATTTGATAAATTATATTCTTGCAATGTTGTCTCATCAGCAGGTGACAATTCAACTTTAATTAATCCAGTGGAAGACTTTTTACCAAATATTAGGTTTATATTGTTTAAAATATTACTGGGACTAGTAGTACTAACTACAAGATTAGGAGATTTGTTTGATACACAATTAAAACATGTTATTTTCGTATTAGTAGAAATCAAGCAATAACTGTACAGTACTTGAATAGCATGAACATATTCCTTCTTAAGATTTCTTTGAAATTCTCTTGCTCTAACAGAAAAACACTTAAATATATTTTTTATATGCACAGTAGTTCCTGTTTCTCTTGCACATGGTTCTTTTTTTTGTAGCATGCCATTGTGATCAAATTGTAGCTTAAAACCATGTTTACTTGTACAATGTTTTGTAATAATACTTAAGTCAGCTAATGAACAAAGTGAACTAAGAGCTTCTCCTCGAAATCCAAAAGTGTTCACTTCTGTTAAATCTGAGAATTCCCGAAGTTTAGAAGTATAATGCTTTAATCCTGACCAAACAAGAATAAAATGTATTTAACATAACTATAATCAATTCAATTTTTAAAAAGGCCCATTAAATTTTAATTACATTATATATTTTGGAATTTGTCTTTAATTCTTCTATATTAAATATACAAATTTGCATATATGTATGTACATACCTAGTCCTTCAAAATCTTCTTCTAAAACACCGCTTCCATTATCACTGACACTGATACATGTCTTTCCATAATCTTTCAATTTAATATCAATTAATGTAGCACCACTATCTAAGCTATTTTCTACAAGTTCTTTCACAGCAGTTGCAAGATCAAGTATTACCTAATAGAAATTTTTATATGTATAAATATATTTAAATAATTCAGTAGCTTCAAAAAGAGTATTATGAAATAATTTAAATTTTTTAAATTTAATTTTTTTTGTTACATTTTGTAAAAGCACACATTCAAGTATATTTGAGTTATGATCTTTAGATGACCTATTAACTACATGAATCTATTATTATAAGAATTTATATGTATATATCATAAGTATTCAAACTAATGTCTTTAATCATTTGAAAACAATATAATATTTAAAAAAAAAACATTTTATTGAAATATATTCTGCTAATCAAGTAGATAAATTTTCGAAATGTGCATTATTGAGTAATTTGAATAATTTTCATTAATTAAAAAATAGATAAAGTAAATATGTGATATAATTTTAAACAATAAAATTGTTGAATTTCATTTAATTAATGGACAAAAATAAGAGTTCATATTACATTTACCACATTTTGAGATAATGTTACTTAAAATTATACTTCTTCCATAAATTTTAAATACAAGTGCGTTTTTTCTTTTATTTTATATTTTATATCAACAGAATATTTACAATAGACTGTAAAATCGTATTATATTGTTAATTCAATTTCGACCAAAATATAAAATCCTTATTAAAGAGCATCATTTATTTGTAAAAACATTATAATTATCCACCTTATTATTCATGGATAAGTAATCAAATCAACTCAATAAAAAATTCCCAAATAGGTAAACATTTTAGTCAAGATATTCACAAGATCTAATACCATTAGACAATATTTTTTTGAGAAAATGATGATTCACTTACAACAATCTACTACTTTAAAACATAAAGAATATAGTTATAATTCATGCTGTGTAATCATTTAAATCAGAACCAATTAAAAAAAAAGGTTGTAATCCTTGATTTTCTATTTTAAATAGTATATCAATAATAGGTGTCATCTCGAACATTCTTACTTTATTTTAAATTCTGATTGTTTGATGATTAGATCATTTAAAAATCATAATTTAAAATATTCTCAAATATATTTTAATCTTTAAGAAAGATATCAGTATCAATAAATATCAATGTATCTCAAAGAACAGGAATAAACTTATCTTAAAAGAATTGTTCTCAAACAATGTTTCTGAAATATAAGCAATGTCTCAAACATTTTCCATCATTTTTAATCCTCTACTGGTAATTATATCTTTTTTAACAATAAGGATATAATGTGATTTTATTAATGCAAATTAAAATTAAAATTAATAAAATAGATCATTTTATTTTGTCATGTTTATTAGGAAAATAATAAAAGATAGATTATCAATTTTAAATTATAAAATAATTAGAAATTTAAGAGAAACCATCTCACTTTAAAATCCCAAAAATAATGCCTAGACATTAGAGGATTAACAAAAGAAATATGTACTATTAATATTTTATATAATGAAATTATTATAACTATAAGAATTCCATATTATCTTTTAAACATATGTCTTTAAATGAAAATGTATTATTCTTAAATATTATTATATCAAATATTATATCGTTTTTTTATATTTTATGTGTATAAGCTATACGTTAATGTATGTACTAAAATTCATTACATAAATTAAAACATAAATATGAAAACAGGGTAAACTTATACATTTTAATAAATACGTAGAAGTAATAGAACATATTTATTACTTAAAATGTAGTTGATATTACTAAATATTATTAAATATATGATATTTAAAAACTAAATATTAGCATATTTATAAGTTAACCTCACCTGACCAGAACAAATTTGATGAATTGTCTGTTTATTTATTGCATTAATTTTCTTCGATTTTTCTAACGATGGAATTGGTTCAGTCATTATCAATATATGTAATATGTATATATCGTTTTGTGAAAATAAGTAAAAAATCAAATAGTAATCTATCGTCTATGTATAGGAACATACATTGTCATACAGTTGTAAATTGTTATATGAAATCTAAATAATCTTACGTATAACGATGTTCCAACGTAAAAACTTTACTTTAATGCAAAAATTAGAAAATTATTTACCAAGTATATTCAGAATTATTATTCGAATTATTTTCACGTGACATTTGTTTATAAGATTCTCAAATTTGATTGGATGTTACGAAATGCAAAAATATAAAGGAATAAAATCAATATTTTATCATGACGCGAGATTTGTCATTTACAATAATCTTTTAGATTCTTTCTAATTTTCTAGAAAATGAAAAATAAAATTAAGGTAATATAATATTACAACAATTTTTTTTGTTATGATATTTTATAATTAATTTCTTCATTATACAGCCTAGATATCCCATTTATTTATTCACGCAAGGCAAATAAAATCATAAGCGAACTGTAATGCAATTAAATTGTTGCAAAGTGATTTAAAAATTACAAACTACTACCAAATACGCTACATTTTTCTAATACAATTACAGAAAATATATATTGATTAATGCAAAAATTATTTGTGGAATAAGGAAAGTAGAATGCGATTATGTTATCGCTAAATTGTAATCAAATTCAATTTATAGTACTTACAATGTTCTCAGTAGATAGTTCCACAAACAACAAATCCATTCATAAAAATATAACAAATTATTCTATTAATTGTTACAGTTTTTTTTCATAAAGATAATTAAATGCTTTCTCTCTATTTTAAAAAGGATTTCAGGAGACTAACGAAAATATAACAATAAAAATGAAGATGCGTTTGTTTATTATTAACCTTATGTAATATCGTTTCAAAAATTTTCAATTACATTATTATATATAATAAAAATAAAAATAAAATAAAAATAATGTAATAATAATCGCAATAATTGCAATAACCGCAATAATTATAATTTTAGTAGTAGTAGTAATAGTAATAGTAGTTAGTAGTAGTAGTTGCAGTAATAGCAATAGTAGTAATAGTAGTAGTAACAGTAATAGCAGTAGTAGTAGCAGCAGCAGCAGCAGCAGCAGCAGCAGTAGTAGTAGTAGTAGTAGTAGTAGTAGCAGTAGCAGTAGCAGTAGCAGTAGTAGCAGTAGCAGTAGCAGTAATAGTAGTAGTAGTAGCAGTAGTAGTAGTGGTAGTAGTAGTAGTAGTAGTAGTAGTAGCAGTAGTAGCAGTAGCAGTAGTAGTAGCAGTAGTAGTAGCAGTAGTAGTAGTAATAGTAGTAGTAATAGTAATAGCAATAGCAGTAGCAGTAGCAGTGATAGTGGTAGTAATAGTAGCAACAGTAATAGTAATGTTTTAGTAGTAGGTAGGTAGAGATGTTTTAGTATAGTAACAATGATAGTAGTAATGATGATGGTGATGGTAGTGGTGGTAGTATTAGAAATAGTAGTAGTAGTAGTAGTGGTAATAACAATAAGAGTAATGGTAATAATCATAATAAAGACAATAAAAATATTAATCATAATCATAATGGTAATAGTAATAATAATGATAGAATAGCAGGATAAGTAATAAAAATAATAATAATAACAATAATAATAGTAGTAGTAGTAATAATAGCAATAATAATATAATATAATGTAATATAATATAATATGAAAATGTTTACAGGGTAGATACAACTTTTTCTTCATCTTGTATGGAGGCTTGTTAATTTTCATCTTAATAAATCGGTTTTTTTCTTAATTCAGTTTGTTTTCTGTATTCATTCCTTATATTTTTATGTCAGTTAGCATTATGTGCAATCATCAAACAAGAAATTGAAACGATGAATCTGTATTCATCACTTTTTCTCGGTAAATGCTCGCACTTTGCATAACAGACATACATCAGTCGTATTATAGTATATTTTCTGAACACAATGTTTTTACACATGACGTTAGGAAACTTATGGTATTTTAATCCGGTCACAATGTGTTTCAAAGAATTTTGTTTTAAAATTTACGTTAAATGGTTTCCAAATCATTCAAACAATTTGATTTTTTAAATAAAAACGATATAGAATGAACTTTTTAATGGTCCTGATTGCAAGCTGTTTTAGTTTTTTTTGGGAGGCATAAACTAATACAGTAAAAGTATTTTTTTTTTAAATAAATTTATGAAGATATACAATAATTTTTTAGTCACATATTGACAATAAACTTATACAATTTATTCAATTAAAATTATTTGAAACACAAATCGTGATCGGTTCTTATACTATTTAAATGTATATAACTCTGTTGTTTGCTAATTGGCATAAATACTCTACATTTTGCGACAATTGTTGAGTGGACAAATTTTTCGGGGTACAAAAACTATAAGAAACATATACGTTACAAATGGAAAAATATGAAAATATTTTGAAACGTATTCTCTGTGTAAAAAGTTTTTATATGAAGAATTAATTGGCGCGTTTGAAATCAATCTATTGCTGTATAATATATGAATTCCACTTTTTAACGAAAATTTTTTCAATCTCATTTGTTATCCAACATATACTTCTTTTGTTTTATTAATTTTTTTCCTTTTTCGAGTAATCGACCACCACTCTTCCGAGTATTTTTTTAAAGATCTCCATAATAATTAGTAAAATTTCACACATTTAAAACATTACTGTTCTTATCATTGTTAATGTTAAACAAATTTAATTTTCAATTTTGTAACGATCATCGTTTTTTTTACAAGCAGCGACTATAAAAGTTATTAATAAGTGATAAGATACAATCGGTTATTTTATCTTATAAACGAAATAATTGTAATTGCTTTCGTAAAAATCAATAATTATTAAATGAGAAAATGCTTCGATGATACGTTGGAAAAAAACATATTACGCTCAAAAGTCAATCTCTTTTAAATTGTTCCTCGTTTTTTAACGAAAAAAAAAGTCTTAAAAGACGACATTTTCTTATAGACGACAATTTCTTGTGCTACGATTTTATCGAAGAAGTGAACTTCTCTTGTACCGAAATATATAAGTTTTGGAGAAAAGGAGTTCTGGTTCTTTGAAGGACTAATGAGCATAATACGTAGTAACGTAAATTCGGAAGAGGGTAAGTGTGAAATTGCCACACGTTTTGTCTACGTTTATAGAGCGTACTGATTTTTGCCGTTCAACAAGATTATCGAAATGCCAGAATTTGTCACGAAGAATCTTGATTAAATCTGACAATGTTTTCTGTTTGAAAAATCATTCTCATACACACACATATGCGCGCGCGCACGCACACACATACACACACAAACACGCATGACACACACACGTACATACATACATACACGACTTCCCTCTCCTCTTTCTCTCTTTTCCCTCCCATATTCTTTTTATAAAGTTATTGAGATATATTGTTACGGCAAAATGTTTCTCGTTAACATAGAAATTTAAGAATAGCTTCATGGTTGTTAGTAATTACAACTTTAGATCGAATTTACACCATTGCGTTTATCATTTTTCATTTATTCCACTTAAAACAAAAATTCGTTTTACCTTTATGTAACATAAGAAATGATCGTCCATTAAGATCGTACATTAGAGTGAAGTAAAAATACTAATATAATTTAGTAATTGTTCATTATTCAGAAATAGAAATCTATGAATTCGAACGAATGTCGCTTCGCGAGTCATTACGTCTACTAGCGAATCTTCACATTGCAAATATTTAAAAAATGCAAAATTCTAAGCATCCTATCTAAACAATTCTCGAAAAGTCAAATATTCTCATTCGTAAGTTCATATAATGAAAAATAAGGCAATTAATATAGGTTCGAAATTTTCCTCGGGAAAAATATCCGTAATGTATAAATTGTAATATTACGAATGAAAAAGATCCAAAATCGGCGTTATCAAAAACAGAATATTAAAAATTTGATTGATCATTAAAACTATATAATCACATGCTTTGAATAAGCCAATAAGAAGCTGACATACTGTATATAATAAAATATTATAAGTATCATTCGAATTTATATTTCGTTTTCATTTCTATAAAATAATACAAAACGGTCAATAAAATATCGTAAAATAATTTTAAAAATCAACCAAGAATTTAATATATATGCCACAACAAAGAATAGAAACATGCAAAGTAGCTCAAGAATTATTTGTTGCAGTATACGCTATTAATAAGTATCGAAAATTTACATTGTTCATCGTGTCTTGTTTTATTATTATCTTATCGTTATTGACACAATTTATTTGTATTTAATATTTCGCATTCTGGCATTGAAATTTACGTTCCAAGTTGTTTTGTACGCTACAACCAAATATCAGAAAGAATTTCAGAAAGAAATTCATTAGAAGAATCATATCGATCGGTGTAATCATTGAAACTCGAAAAAGAAAGTGCAGATGCCAGAAAACGATTATATGAACTTATACGGA
This sequence comes from Frieseomelitta varia, assembly GCF_011392965.1. Classification (NCBI taxonomy): domain Eukaryota; kingdom Metazoa; phylum Arthropoda; class Insecta; order Hymenoptera; family Apidae; genus Frieseomelitta; species Frieseomelitta varia. Next base: position 234,555 of record NW_025110666.1, read on the forward strand.
AGGTGTATTAATATAATATAAATAATGTTACAATTACCAAAGTGAAACGGCAAAAATCAATTACGACTGCCATTGGAAACATATGTATATGAGTACGCGCGTATCGTTTATTATAAAGTATCTAGGTTTTTGTATGATTATATCATCCTTGATCAATCTTACGTGTATACTGCCTTTTAACTTTCTTATTACTGTCTTCTGTATAAATATGTATTGTTGTTAAATCATGCAAACCTCGTTTGTTTAAAGTCCTTTATCGGCAACAAACTGACGTTTGCAACGTCCTCTTTTTTATTTATCAAAGTAAATAAAAGAGTCGAGTTTACAATGTCAGTGTTCTTTTCTTTCACACTTAAAAGCTAAATCCTAAAGCTGCACTCTTATCATTTATCTATATATATTGTACAAATAACTAGCATTTGACGCAACTGTTTGCTAGCAATTACTTGCTAAACCGTTTACATTCGTGACATTGTGTATAAAACTCTATTGGAGTATATGCTTACACTGGTAATTCTTACTTTTCCTCTTGTTTAATGCAATTTTAATAATAGTAATTATCACTTTTTCGCTCTCTAGGCCACACAGTTTGGGTGCCAAAATTTATTAACGACGTTTGCACGCGACTAAAGCATTTGGAGTGTTTGCAGAATCGGGCAGGACTCGAGAGGCCAGCTGGGTTCATCCTCACTAGACCATGTTTATCTGTCCGTGCTCATAAGCAAAGTATCATAAGCTTCTGTGCCGGACGCGGTATCCGTGCTCAATGTAAGACCAGTCGGCTTCTTAAGATAAACAAATAAAAAACTAAGAAGGAAACGAAAAAAATAATGGAAAAAAGGAAGCTTCCCTCATGTTTTCCTTTGCATTCCTTCATATTTTTACTTTTCAACTGAATTTTTGTCATTCTTGTTCTTGTTCTTCTTTTCTTTAACTTTTTCCCTCTAAAGAAGCCGCTTATATTTTTAAAGCCCCCTTTTCTTACAAATAAAGAAATTCTTGTTAACGTTTCTGTCTTTTATATGTTTCGTTCTTTTTTTTTCCTTTTTTTTTTTAAGCTGTTAGACTGAAGCAATGACATCTTTTTCAATACGTTTACACTGTGTTACATTAACCAATAAAACGACGAAATGCAAAGCAATGCAACGGGGAAGGACTTCAAATTTCCTACTGCCCGTTCTCATTTCCCTCCTTTTCTTTCTTTTCATTCATAAACATTACGATAGGTTTTACGGTATCGTCATAAACTTCGTATATACAGTATATATAATCACCTAATATATATTTTTGACGGTACCGCTATCGCGACGACAGTACGTATAATTGACCTGTCGTCGTAGTTTCTTTTTATTCTTTTTCATTTCAGTGAATAGCAACTGGACTCTGCTGGACGCATACTCCAACCATAGGACTATCTTCCCTTTCTGGGTCTCTTTGTTTGCTGGTTGAGACTGTCGACGGTTGTCTGACTATTCCGTGCGCATCAGTCGTCGAATAACTGTAATTGTAAAAATTCTGCTGCTGAATCATCGGTGAAGTCATCATCGCAGGCAGATGGGGTATACCAGGAAGAATTAGGCTATTATACGATCCAAGAGAGCTTTGTATCAGGGAACTGTCTACAGATTGCATGGACATTGGCCCGGATGCAGACACCCCAGTGGCCGAGGTTGACGGATAGTTTGTTGTTACGACGCGTCGATTCCCCAAATGACGAGGCGATGACTCGCACTCCATTGGCTGATAGCCACCAGGGAGATTTGATATTTGCATCGTATTGCCACTGTTGTTGCTTCCCTGTCCTGACATGGTTACCAGTCCTAAGACATTAAGAAAACAGAACATTAGATCGGCAAACAGTTTAATCGTTTCAACACTAATGCAAAGATCATCCAATGAATTACTACCTCTTACAATAGTACGTCACTATGAGAAAGTTAAAACAAATAAAAAAGATTTCAAAATACTACGGGGATACATTCCAGGCATTGAGTTTAACGTTTCGTTTTTCTTTCATGTAGCTGGCAGTTTCGACTTAAATTCTATTAATATTTAAATATTAAGCAATCGATACTTAAGCAATAACCAATTGTTCATCTTCGTTTTGGGCAATTGATAGAATAAATAACAATTTTAAATATATTTTAGCAAAACTGTGATTTATGAATATAAAATTAAAATTGAATTGAAAAGACGATTTCCAAGAGTTCCATTTTTTATAAAGTTATTTTATTATTTAACTTCTATTTTGAAGCAAAGTGTTCTATACATATATTACTACTCAATCTGTCGTTGACAATATTAGAATAAATTTGGTAGATCAATAGAATGATTTATAAATTAAAATAAAAGAGTAATATTTTTTGTATTTTTAATATATACAATAGTAATTGCATTCAATGCCTAACTCACAAATAATTAATATAAATTTTGAATGAGAGACTAACATACATATTTTAGTTTTAAAACATATAAAAAATAAAAAATTCTTTTATAAATAATATAATTCATTTTATAATTAAAATCTTGAATTGTTTTTAAATTATTTAAATATTTTATGATTAATATCGTATTACTGATGTATTAGTAATAACTGTTCTTTTTATTATGTTTTACTAGTGTTATTATATTTAAAATTGATAAAAACTTGTTAAATCAAGCATTAATATTTTACTTAATATATTCTGATTTACGTTATACAAGTAATTCAATAAGTTAGAATAAATTAAAAATGATTAAATTTTGTATTTATATATTTATTATAAGGTACCTATCAATTTAGAGGAGTATTTTTTACATTACTCTTTAAAATCGTCTTAGTTTGTATTTTATTCCTTATTATTTAAAAACATTTATATTTGGGACACCTTATATATAAGTATAAAATTATAATTAGTTATGCATTAAATCTAATCTGTTTTAATTTAGGTACTCGTTTTACGATAAGAATATGCAAGAAATCATTTTTAAAAACTGGAACGTAAAATGATGAATGTGCAGATTATAAGTTGATGGAATATTTACTGTAAGAACGAAATTTAATGTTTCGTACTTTATATGACATAGATGCACTTCGCATGCTATATGCAAGCGGTCAAAGCATGCATAAAATAAATTATAAGATAATGAAACAGTTGCTCTACAAAGTAAAAACTTGATACAAATATACAAATTTAATTACTATTAATAAGAATATGTTCTCTGAAAATGATTAACAAAAGATATATATGTAATGAAACATACATTACGTATATATCATTGTTATTTGTTACACTTACATTTCCTATAATTGTGTAAACATTGCAAAGAACATATTCTTAGAATGCTATTTGATATCCACTGCTTTTAAACTCTAATATATTTTATATTAACAACGACAATCTTAAATAATTGTAGGATAATGATTATGTAAAAGTTGTAAAAGTACACTGTATCGAAGAACAGAGACACGGGCAATTAACATGAATCCGTATCTCACTCTTGAAAAAATCAGATGTGCAAGTTCTTTATTCAAACAAGCAAGGCGTCGTATGTTACATTTGAGGTCAGGATATGATTATCAGGGACATTGTTAGTCTTTTAGCTTGTAGGATTGTTTGTTAGACAGAACTTACTTATGTTAGTAAGTAAGATTAGGGTTGGGGCCTAGGACAGGTCGTCGCCGCCCCGCGGATACGACAGTCATCGAGCCACGTACTGTCCCCCCATCATATCTACGGGCAACAACAAGTATCGTTTAGTTTGCGCAGAAAATAAAAGATATCAAAAAAACATACATTTTTATATTGATATTCATTGATATTTTATTATGATTTACATCTCTACAGCAATTGATAAAACAGATCTTTCATTAAACAAATTCGTAATAAATTATTATATTCATAAATGCTAATCTTTTATCTATTTTTGTATGTAGTTTTTATTTGTTACTATAAAATAATCATACAAGTAAATGTCTTATTTTCTGCACAAATTAAAGCCTGCCTAAATCTTCAATACAATGCAGCAATTCCTTAAAAAGTTCAACACAAGAGAGTCACTGTATTGCTTTAAATTTATTAACTTTTAGATACAATGTTTCTGAATGATCACAAAAGCTTGAATTTGATTGGATGTTAAATTACAAACAATGAATTAGAAAACATGTATATATTACCTGAATTAGATTCTATATATTTATATAAAAAGATATAGTGAAAAGCAATTAAAAACAATCGGTCAAAGGTCATTTCATTAAAATTTTTAATTATAAAATTATACAATTCTTTTATATTAGTTAAAATAATTAAACAACAAAGTTATAAATTTAATATGTAGCAATGTGAAATTGCTAATTGTAAATTTAATAAAGATGTGTACTTGTTAAGCGATACATATATAGCATAACTTTTACAAATCTATGTTCTTTTGCAATAATATTTGCATAGTCCACGTATTAACGTAAAATGTATTGTACACGTTACATCATAAATAACAAGTGCGTTTTTTAAACAAATGTTATTTTAAAAATAGCAAATATAACACTGTTTAAAATTATTATGAGAAAGAGTTACGAGAAAGATTAAATTATCCATCATTCTAAATTATTTTGCCAAAATTTTAAACCAGTGTAGCATAATTTAACATGTGAAAACATTTAAAAATCTTACTAAAAGTAGAATGTTTATATTATATACAACTATTTAAACTATGAATTAAAATCAATAGTAATAGGTAAAAAAATCCCAAATTTAAAAGAAAACATCTTTACCCTGTCACGCGTGTAAAACGATCCAGTAAGCCAAAAATGATGCTTTATGTATTATAACGTTTTTAATAACTTACCATGATCTTGGCTCATCGATACTACTGCCGGGCTCGTGTTAGCGCTGTTGGCAGCAGCGATATTCGTGTTGGTCCCCTCGTCGGCTGTACGCTTAAAGAAATTGTGCTGAAGTGCATAATACGGTGTCACTCTTGTTTTCGGATCAAAGTCCAGCATCCGTAGGATCAAGTCTTTGAATTTGAGGTAATCGGAAATTGAATGACCAGGTTCACCTATCCTTCTACCACCAGGGCCTCCGCTTTCGACACCTAAGATATCGTGTAAGCGTCTTGTGCCAGGAGGTTTGTACTTTTTACCATCCTTTGACTTTTTCAGCACATACGAGCCATCCGTGGGGACTTTGTCAAAGTATTTTCGCGCTTTGTGCGCTTGGTCCAATATATGTTTCGGTGGCATTCCTAGTACTTCTACAATTTTATTCATTTGATCGACCTATGAAATAGAAAAACAAATAAGTAATATTTATTTTTTTATTAAAAATTACATATATTATAAAGTTCAATGGAGAAGATTATATGATAGTTACAATAAGCAAACAGAAATTAAATATATAAAATAAATTAATGATAAGATTCTTTATAATTAAATTCCTTTACATGTAAGAATCCAAATATAATTTAATATTTATTACCTCATTGGCCCCACTGAACAGAGGTTCTCCCGTATGCATTTCAGCTAAAATACATCCTAGACTCCACATGTCTATCGCAAGGTCATAAGGTATTCCTAATAAGACTTCAGGAGATCGGTAAAACCTGGATTGAATATATTGATATATCTGCAAAGAACATTAATAACAATTAATTTTCGAAAATTATCAAATTATAATATACTTTCAAACTTACACTTACCCTTTGTCCAAGTTGACATGAACTACCAAAATCCACTATTTTTATCGCACTTCGTTTGGAATTGCATAAAAGTATGTTTTCGGGTTTCAGATCACAGTGGATGATGTTCAATTCCGGTGTAGACAGGAACAAAAGGGCAGTACACAGTTGCTGTGCAAACTTCCTTGTTAAGTTCAACGATACTCCTCGAAAATTAGTATTTCTAAGTAGATCATATAGATTATACGATAACAGTTCAAATACCAGACATAAATGATTTCGCCACATAAAATGCCTTTTTAGTTTAACTGTAAGAAATTTTAATTATAAAGTAATTTTAAATAATTTTGTTTAAATAGTAATTATATATTGTAACTAATTAATAAGATACAATAACCAACCTATGTAATATTTGTTGTCGGTATCTGCCCTGTTCATCATTTCCAAAAGTCTCACTTCGATTTGCGCTTGATTTAGAAAAGGTTTTTTGTTCTTGATAATTTTTATTGCCACTTGCGTTTGTTCTTCATGATCAAACGCTTTTACTACTTGGCCAAAACTGCCTTTACCTATATAACATTTTATATCATAAAAATTACATTTAGGATGCAAAAATAGTACATATTAAAAATTACATTAAAGGTTTAATTAATTTAACTAAATATTTAAATGTTTGAAATTTATACTAAATTTTAAAGAAATTTTTCTTAAAAGATGTAGCGCTAGAAATAAATTAAAGAGAAACATGCTTTTAGAATATAATATAAAAAAATATATATTGGATAAAATAAATGTTACTTATTTTCAATAAATGCAATAAAATGCAATAATGTTGCTATAAATATTAAATATAATAAATAAATGAAAACACAATATGTGTAATCATATCAATAGAATTTTTTGCAATATTTATCCATTAGCTTTAAATATTTGACACTATATCTAGAGAATATTTTTTTATTTCCTATTCTCTCTCAAGAGGTTTTCTAGTTTACTTAAAAAAATTACTTTTTCAGAGACACTACTTGTACATCACTACTTTTCATATATCATTTTCTTGCAATTTTTCAAATTTGTTATTACATAATATTAACAACGGATTTCTTTTTATAAACAACTCATATTTAGTAAACAATTAATAAAAATAAACCATAATAAAGTTTTATCATTTTTACCTATTAGCGAATCGATCTCATAACGATCGAGGAACTTTTCCCCATGCTTGATAATATAATCATGATTATCATCATCCCAGCCGTCGTTGTACAATTTTCTTTCTTTTTTATGTGAACTATCTTCCCTTTGCATCTGTTGCGCTCTCCTCTTCTTCTTAGCATAATAAACCTATTAAAAAAAAAAAAAACGAATAAATTAATTAAACCGGAAAATTACATACTGAAATTTATAAAATATTATATTAGACAATTTAAACTATTAAAAAATTTCAAAAATATCTTGCCATAATATTATTAATTAAATGTAATATTACAGTAGATCTTCGTTTATCCGAACATAGGGAGACAGGACCGGTTCGAATGATAGAACTCACTAGCTTTCTCCATATCCTACTTTTATTTGTTTGGATAATAATAGACAGTAGATAAGGATAACAGAAATTAATCAATTATGAGTTCATATATCTGAGATTCAACATTAACTGGCTTGTGTAAACGAAAGTCTCATATAAGTTAGTATTAGTTTTCATATAAGTTCCATATAAATTTTAAATAAATATAAATATTCTAACGTATTTTATGCATAACGTGTTTTTCTTTCATTTTTTAATTTTCTTTGTTAGATTTTTCAAATATACATGTGCTATATTAACATATACATTCCTAATATTTAATTTTTTCTGTAGGTAAAAAATAGATTAAATAAAAGATAAAAAAAATGTAACACAAACAAAATTTAAGTATAAGTAAAAATAAAATAAGAAAAAAATTGAAAAAAAAAGAAAAAAAGAAAAGTGAAAGAAGTTGCAAAGTGAATATTATTCTAAAATGAATTCAAAAATTCGAAGAAGTACAGAACACTGATTCAATTTTTCTGCACTTTTATTCATTAATACATACAACAGATTTCGTTTATCAATATTTTATGTTATAATAGTAATTTTACAAAAAATAAACAAACATAACTAAGCTATACAAGATAAAAGTAAAAAGTTAATAATTATGTAAGATTTGTTACGAAAATAAATATATTTCAGACATCAAAGAAAAATGTAAAAAACTTCAATAATATTGTATTATATACGATATTATTATATTACTATACTATAATATAGTAGTATAATATTATACTATTATACTATCATATTATTGCAAAAAATTAATAGGTTAATTGGTGATATAATTAAAGGTATTGATACTATTGATAGTATAAAAAATTTGAAAGCTGGTTAAAAATGTGAAAAAGAAAAAGGAAGAAGAAAAGAGAGAAAATAATATATTTAAATAATTTAAAGTATCTTTAAACCTTCTTTACAAAACTATAGAAAATAGTTTTGTAAGCACCATGATTTTTGTTACAAAATTTTGTCATAAATCACAAGATTATCTATTGTTATTTAATGTCCATCCAAATTAAATGATTTTTTATATATACATACCATATAAAATATAAATATTAATAACATTATATTTTAGTAATAACATTAAACACAAAATAAGTAAACTAAAATTGTAAACTAGATGTTTATTTAATTATTGAATGAGTTTTTTTGTTTGAGAAAAAGGAAACAAATGAAAAGTGTATAGTATAGGTTATCAACAAAGCCATTAATTATGTTTTCAAGTTTTAACAAAAAAAATGGAGAGTTAGAGAAAAAAAAGTGAATAAATAGGTAAATAGTTGGAGAACTTCTGTGTATAGATGAGTTGCAAAGCAGAAAAAAAGATGGAGAATAAAGTGAAAGATGTTGGAGAAAAATAAGTAGGGAAGGATTGAATATAATACAGACAACCAATTGGTTTGTAAGTACTGTTAATAATTTAGGAACGCATAGATATGTTTATTGTAAACGTTTGTACATAAAATTCACGAAAACACATGTCATGAAAGTCCACAAAAAGATATACATCTCTGGATATTCGCTTTTTTTTTATCACAATGTATAATTATAAAATTATACATTAAAAAAATTTAGGATAATTTTATTTTTTAATAATCATCATACTTACTACATCATAATATCGTAATATCAAGAAACTTATAAATGAAATAAATATTCATAGATAAAAATCCATGAATCGTAAATAACGTTAATAACCATTGTGTAAAGTTTTCTGTTAATATTTATGTTTTCTGTTAATATTTGTGGTGCATTTATGCATGCGTAGGTTTGTGCTAATTCTTTTTACTCGAAAATCCTGTGGATCAAGTTTTAAAGCTTTACCCTATAATTTAATCCTTTATAAATTGCTGGTAAGTATATTTACCACTTGTTGTGTTAGTCTATATTCGTTCTTAATCGATGTTCTACGAGCTTGCATATTCCGCGAGAAATATTACAAGAAAAAATGCAGATATGATTTGTTATTGGCCATACAAACTCATTTTCTTTATCTACTGATTTTTTCGAACCATCGAACTTCAAGATCCTTTAAAAATTAAACAACGAAAGACTTACTAATAGATTAATATATTAAACATTTACTACCATAAAAAATGAGAACATCTATATCACATGTTATATCTAATATTGTTGAAATTTGCAAAAACCGAATTAAGTTTTGATTTGAAGAAGAAGAATTAAGATTTGAAGAAGTTTTATTTTAGAGAGAGTTATTTTTGTTATAGCTTCTACAAATATTTCTTAAATTATCGCTTTCTCTTTTTATTGTTTTTTAATAAACTACATATGCATTCTTATTTTTATTATTAAATTTATGGCCTTAGTAATTGTAGTCGCAAATTTTCTTATAATCAAAAGTGTATCGTGATTTCGAAAAGCTTAAGAATCGCTGGTCTCTATTATGTAATATATTCATTTTTTATTGTAATTGTTTCATAATTTTTATTTATATACAAAATGTGATATGTATTCTTACCAAAGACCATTGTAGGCATTAAAATTGAACAAATAATTTCTGATAAGTAATTTTAAAAAATCATCATGTTAAAATTTAAAGAAAATAGATTTTTCATCTTTTAAAATCCTTTTTCTTTTCCCATTTTTCAAAATTTTTTTTATAAGATGCAACAAAAATTTGTGATGTCAAATATCAATTTTTCTTTCTATAGCTGTAGGGAAATGCTGATAGCTGAATTGCTAAATAATCATAATTATTTTTTCACCTTATAGCTATCTGTATACAGAATTCACTGTTTGTGAATTTATAACTAAAGAAACAACATTTCAGATATAATAAATTTATTATAAAATTTCTCTTCAAATTTCTAGCTTCAGTTATTACATTTGTTTATATCAGTTAATTGCAATAAAAGTTACCAATATCATATATAAATCATAATGGTATATTAATTAGTAATATAGAGAAATTTATGATTAACAAAGATTAAATTAAAGTTCTTATGTACTATCACGCTATTAAATTAATAATATTATTTCAATTTTCACGGAGTGTGCCACGTATGTGACTTTTCTTAAATACTAATATAAATAAAAAATAATATCTATTAAAATAATAAAGGGATATGATTATTATACTATAAGATTTACATAATGATACAACTGTAATAATATTTTAAACGCATAATAAGAAATACGTTTCAAGAATTCTAAAGCTTATGAATAGTGAAATTTTTTCTCATTCCGTTGAGAAAGTGTTAAATAAATTATAAACTTTCAAAATTGTCTTAATTTTTGAGATATTTAGTTTGTTTACTTTCATATTTCATATCATCTTATACATCAAAAATGAAAATTATATATTAATCCATTGTAACAATTCGTATTCATTATTGTACAGATTATTATTGAAAGTAGAGAAATGATAGGAAAAAGGAGAATAGAATACTTTAATTATCTATTGAAATTTTATACTTTTATCTTTTTACCTCTTTATCATTTTAACCACATTAATCTATGGGAATAAATAATGTTTAATTGTTCTTTACCTTATTACATTTAATAAGAAAAGATAGGATAAATAGTAATTTCACATTTTTATTTAAAAAATAAGAATAGATGGACTTGAAGAGAAAACGAATCATAATTAAAGTAAATGTCAAATGGAAAGCATTTTTTACCTCGTTGATGTGCTTGTAAGTTTTGATGAGATCTACACTGAGTTTTCTAAGAGGTGCTGTGGCTGGATCACGAAATCTATGGGGTATTCTGGCTTGCATGGCGTGTATATCCGCGGGGGTTTCTTGCGGAACCCCACCAGTACCGCCACCGGTACCGGCACCCCCACATACTGTAGGAGGTAATGGCTCCTCAGCTACCAGACGACCGTAAAGGGGCGCGCCACCATCTTCACCACCGCCTCCACCCGCACCCGCCCTTCCGCTTACTGAAAATTAAATATCATTAAATTAATACGACTTATTATTATTACTGAATAATTTTGCGAACGATGAATTCTAATTCCCCTGATCATAAATTCTAATTTCTAATTTGTCCAAGTGAAAAAAATACGAATCTGATTGTCGCAATCATAATTTGGAATCAAAATGTAAACAGATCAAGTGTTTTAAAGTAGACTCAACTTCTCATGATTGTATCTTCCTCTCATATTTCTCCTTAAAGTGCGAACTGTCAATTTTTAAATCTTCCCATATTAAAATCATTAAAAGGATTGAACGCTGGAAAACAAAGGTCTGCTAAAAAGTACTTCAGTCACGGTATATATATTCGTATATACACGATGTTACAGTGCATGTGATTGAGAATCCACGCAACGGGGTCACGAAGACTGACATAGGTCGTGCGATAACCAGCACGCATTCCGCTTCATTCATGTTTCTTGATATAGACTGACTTTCACCTATATACAACCATTCTCTAAAACTACCCTCAGAGAGTATTTGTAAATGTACACTACCTAGTCGTTCTCAAGTAGCTATTACCAGTCATAATTTCTGTTGAATAAATGAGATATTCTGAGATTACTTTATGAACAAGTAGTAATATTAGAAATAAGAAAATAAGAAATACTTTATGATTGTTCATGTTGTTACAATTGTTCATGTATCATGACGTTCGTGTTATTACGAATCAGTGTTTCTCGTAAATGACAAGGACGTAAAGAAGATAAAAAGATGAAAAGATTTTATTGTCAGTTTTTTTTTTTTAATCAATAGATAGATTATATCAATTTCCATTTGTAATATTTCTCAATAATTTTAATTCTTTAAATAGAATAATATAATAGTCATACAACGTATGCTGCTATAGTTACATAAGCCATATTTATATAAGTCATGAAATTAAAAATGAAAAAAATAATTTGAACATTTTATAATTTGTCTTACTTATAATTTACTTTATACTTTGTCTTACTGATAATACCACATGTTGCATTGTACAATCTGATAGTTATTATATTGTTACTAATTGAAATAATATTTATTTACATTTTCCACAATGCATATCTTTATTCTGAATGCGCGATTTGCATTTCCAGATAAAATCGTAAAAAGCATTTCTTTTATTACAATTTTGTAAAGTATTCAATTCCTCGAGATTTCTAGAGATGTCACCTATGAATTTTTTTCAAGGAATTATATCGAAAATAATTTAAAATAATAATCAGTATAAGTCATTTTCCATTAAAAATAATTTGTGCCATGCAAACATACTTTCATTGACAAAACTGATAGTCAATAGAATAGTTTAGTTTTAATATTGTAATGATTATATTATAGTAACTAAACTTTTTCACTAACTAAAGATTCTGACAATAAGGAGATACTTGCGAAGCGCTTTAATGACTTACACCGACTGACTTTGCAATTAGTTTTTAGATACTAAATATTATTAAATAATTAAAATATAATTAATAATGTTAAAATATAATTAATGAATAAAATATTATTAAATAATGATTAAAATATAATGATAAGAATATAAATATTTTATAATTATATTATGTTACGTTATTTTTATCATATTGTATTGGGTTAAAGTTGATTCAGTGTTGGCTGAGCAAAAATTAAAAGTGTAATTACAGAATAGAACAGAATATATAAAATATACTAATATATTAATAAATATGTTTTGTAGTGTTATGTTATGTAGGTTTACGTTTAAATGTGAATGGCGGAATATCTCATCAAGAATCAAAACTATCAAATTTATCAGAAAAATATTTTCACAAAAGTTGTTTGGTTTAAAGAAGCCATTATGTAACATAAATATTTTTTTCATTGATGTAATAATTGGGGAAATTTTAAGGTCAAGTTAATTCTTTTTTTTTTTCTTTTTTGGATGAGATCCTGTATTTTTTTATCCATAATATTACAGCGAATGTTTAACAAATGATATAGCCAGTTTTGACCTACAATTCAATGACCTACTATATACCACGTATATTGTTGAATTTATCTCGACGATTGACTTTCATATTATTAATGTAAATATTTTATAATAACACTTTGTGTAGTAATTTAACGAAAGAAAATGTTGGAAGTATGTTATCCAATTTTGCATAGAATTATTTGTCAATCATAAATTAATAAGATATATATTAAAATATATATAATATAAATAAGAAAAGAAATTTCTTTTATTTCAATCATAATTATGTTTATTTATAATTTATTATTTTAATAGTTTCTGTAATAATCCAATTTCTTCTTAAGAAAAGAAATTCCTAATTATATTTTATATTATATTATCTAAAAAATAAAAATTCATATTTCACATATAATTTATTTGAAAAAATAAACTCTAGAATTTGAAGCATGTGTGAGACTTTATAATACTAAATCCAAATGATGTAATCTAAGTAAAGATCTTAATATTAGATTATTGTAGATGAACTGATCAAATTCTTAATATGAATTTCAATTTTCTTGATGAAAATAGTATTAACTAAATTTTGACTCATTATAGTCAATACGTTTTTATCATTGTAGAACAATTTTATAATTATCATAATTAAGATCTTGAATCGATCATTGTTGATGATTTCTGGTTTATTTTTCATGTTTGTATGTTTTAATCTAAATTTTTCACAGTCGCAAATTTAATTTTGAGAAACTCATCGAATTTCAACGTCGAATATATACATATTGGACTAATAAATAAAATTATACTTTTTTCATTATTTTATTATTTTTATCGTCCAAAATATATATTTTCCACATACTTTCTCGAAGTTTTAATAAATCTAATAAATCTAACTCATTGTATTTCATATTTCATCTTTGTTCTTTGACTGGAATACATAATAAAATGCTTCATTGGTACCTACATTTTATCTATTGTTTTATACATATCATGCATCTTATTTTGTTAATATTTTATCAGTATATAATTCAATAATTCAATTTTGAAATATTTACACGATGTCTGTAACTAATCATACTTTATTGATAATGTATTTCATTTCCCTTCTCTCCCTTTTTTAAACTTCATAAGTTTCTAAAAATTTTTATTACTAGTATTCACGTTGCAAAAATAAATACAATAAAATATATATATTATATACAAAACAAAGAATAACTTTAGAAGTACCTTTCATTACATCATCACACTTTTTTTTTATTTTTGTAAATAGTAATATCTCACTATTTTTTTGTTTCATGTATACCGTTTTTGTTTTAATATTCTAAATTATTTTAATGCATTATAATACAACTTTCTTAATAAATATTAATTGAGTTTTCATAATATTCATAATTTTTAGCTAGAGAATGTCAGAATAAACATGAAGACAATAGAATATCGAAAATTATTAACACATTTAAAATAGATATAGATGAGTAATTACAATTTAATCTTTATGCTGTGTTTTTATTATGTACATTAATTTAAAAAAATATATGTATTAATATAAAAACTTAAACATTCATTTATGCTTTCTATATTAGAAAGTTCAAGTTTTCCTTTCATTAAATAACTCCAGCTTTTAAATAATAACATGTGCCGAGAAAAAGTGAAATAAATTAAAAAAAGATTTAAGTGTACAATTTAAAAAATAACAATAAATAGTAAATTCCCAAATGAAACATTTAATAGATTTAATAGATTAAATATAAAACAAATTTGACAAACAATTTGAATAATGTCTTTCTGACCGAATGTTTTATTTTTCCATTTGATTTTACTGAACGGCTCGAACATCTATCACAGTTCCTCATGTTGAGAATCTCTGCATAAGGGCCAAATCGAGCTCTGTTACCGACGACTAACGCTTGTACTTGTTACGAATGTCAAGGGAGCATATGCTACCTTTGACCTAATTTGATCGTAATCTTTTGATAATTCTTCCAAAATATTCAGCGTATTGTCATTGTAGAAGTTTATCACTTTTTTCGAACGTGCACAAATATCAAAAATTATACGTTCGAATTATTATCAAGTCACCTAACATTAATTTATAATAATAAATTTTTATGTATATCGTTCCAAATTTTACGATTGATATTTACCAAAGATAACTCGATAATTTAATCGAAAACTTAAAAAACATAATTCAGAGAAATAACTGCTCTCTATCTTCTTCTTTTCGTTCAGTCCATTCAAATTATCATTTTAATGTTTATATAGATTTATATTAGTTTAATTTATAAATGAACTAATAAATGGGGAAAACTCGAACTTTGAAATTGCTATTTTTTTATACAATTATAGACAAAATCTGTCATATTTAAAATCACTACTTTTTGATGTACGTACAAACTGTTCGGTATTACGTACACACTACTACATATTATTGATACAGTATAAGCAAATATATATGTATGTTCATTAGTCACACACGGTCAACATATTTTTATGAACATAATATATCTTTTTAAGTCCCTGTTTTAGAATAGACAATATGCTTTCACAGATGAAATATAAGCATCAGAAACATCAAAAAAAGTTGAAATAGGATGTACAAATTGTAGAATTTGTATTTTTATATACGTATCATAATTTATATTATATTATTTACGTTATTTATATATTGTTAATGTCTGGCAAGTAATCTTTTTCTTAATTAGATAAAATGTATATAAATTTAAAGAAATTTTTCCATAGTATTGTTAATTTTGTAACATCGTCATTTACTTATAAAAAGTTGAAAGAGTGCACGTAATCAAATTAATAATGGTTTTTATACAAAAGAAGTTTTAATTCAATAATTCTCAATTGATTTATAAATAATTTACAAGAATTCGAGTTATTTTATTTAAGAATACTTTTTATTTTAATATATATGCTATGTTTCACATGAAACTATAAATAACATCTATTAGATAAGATATAAAATGCAAGAAATATCTTAAATTTATCTTAAAATTGGTTTAAATCTAATTGAAACATTTATGATTGCGTGTGTATGACCTAACAATACCAGATGGGTATTAAGAAATAAAAGTATACATTTCTTTGAAGACAGTAATGAAAAGTACTATCATCTTTTTATTAAAGTAACTTAATAATTATAAATAATATATAATTTTGAATCTGAATGTACTAAGTAGAAATTTATTGTCTATTTTATTTATAAATAAAGAAATTAAATGTAAATTATCATTCTTTGAAGAATATAATTTTAGTAATATTTAGGTAATAAAAAATGCAGAAAAAGAATTAAATAGCATATCTGTAATTCGAAGATTTAATTTTTATTTTCTTTATATTCTTTATTTAGAAACGAAGTTTTTGTAATATACAAAGTGGTTATAAAATTAAATATTTCTGTTGTTTCTAGAGATATGAAAAAATTTTATTAACAAAAGTTATTCAGTATAGAGAGGGCCATAGTATGACGGTAATGATTTTATTTGTAGTTGGACAGGTTTCGGAGATTTTAAGGTACTTTTATCTATCATCTACAAAAAAAAACTTCATTTTTTTACCTGAATTATTTCTGTTTTGTAACAGATAATTTAGGAATAATTTGCATTTATAGATTAAAACCATTCATCTTGTAATAATTGGAATACAGAAATAATTTTTTTATTTTACATATATTCTATATCTGTTTTTATTCATATAGGTTAAAAGAGACATTCAAAATGAGCTTCGTTCATAAACATAAATATTTCCTCCATAAACATAGATCATTCAAAATTTTAATGATCACCCATTCCATTAATTTCATTTCGAACTTAATTACCGTTAATGATATTCCTTATTAATCACGTGTTCTTCACGTGTTTCTGAGTTATTGTTGTTGTACACTGTTCTACGAAAGAAAGATCATTTTAAACATTTCCTTTAACCTATATCAGTAAAAAAAGATTTAAAAAAAAAAATAAAAAACTTACTTCTCTATTCTAATTATTTAAATGCAAAATCTACTTTTTAATATATATATAAAAAAAACAGGTGAATTAAAATCCATAATGTATATGACCTTTATTTATTCAGAATGACCTATCAAACACATTGGTAAAATTATTTGGTTTCCTCCTGGAACATCCTTTAGATAACGTACTACAGATAACAGCTACTATAAGAAACATATAAGAAACAAATAAATTTTCTATATTAAAATATACTGCGGAAACAGTACCGCTGCACAGATAGTTGCATCGTTAGCGCACCGTTTCACTGTAAGCATACTTCAATGAAAGATATATTTGTGTAAGACTATATATTTGTGTAAGACTATATATAAACTTTAAAAATGATTATTATTACGAATAAATAATTTTCTTGAAGGGTTTTGAAAAATAAAAGGGGAATATCAACAGTTAAAATTGCGTTTATAAAATGTCGCAATTAATAATCTTAATTTTATAAATTATTTCTCTCTATAAATATTTAAACTTTTTGTGATCAAATAAATACTTTGGTTTTAAGATTATATTAACATACGGTATTTACCGTGTTAATAAATCATATAGCTGCTCCGAAAACTGTTTGAAGCAAAACACTGAAATATTATAAGCAATTTGCATTCACAGTCTTGCAATTTGAAATTAAAGTTAAGTTGAAATTGATTTTCAATGCACGAGCAAATAGCCTAAGTCGAATTTTATTTTAGCCATTTCTCAACTAAGATAAAATGAAGACTAAGCAGACAATGCGATAATTTAAGATACAAACTAAAAATCAGAAAAATCTTAAAATATAAAATAGTTTTGCAATTAGGAAGAAACTATGAAAAATGAGTCAAATTAGGTCTAATCTCTATACACTACTTTTAAAATATGCAATTTGTTTTACTGTTAGAATATATGTATGTACATTAAGTCGCAAAATTGGCACACGCATAATTGTAATTGTATGACAAATAAGAAGACAATAAATAAAATATATTCAGCACTTTTTATTATTTTAAACTTTGAATTAATAAAATTATTTAAAACAGCAACATTATATTTGTAATTATGAAAAACTGAAATATAACAACTCCTTGTACTAAATTCAATCACAAAATTATTGGCATATTTCACAAAATTTAATAATTTGATCGTGATTAATATTATATAGAATATTATATAGATCTTTTTTATTTCATTCTACCTGCAAGTCGTTTTGATTAATGGATTGTTTAAATAATCTTCTTCAATGTTGCATTATTCTTCTACCAATTTATTTTGCAAATCTGTTTTGTTTGTAATTGAATGTTTCTGTTGTCAAATTTATTCCACATCTCGATTGGATTTATTTGAGCAATTTTACAATAATCATTTTTGAATGATTTTTTATTTGTGTGTTTAGGATGTATCTTGATAAAACTGAAACTATCATTAAAAATTATGATTTTCAAAAATTCAAATTCTGTATTTTTATGCCATAGTAACTAATGGAACCATGCAACGTATACTATTATTGTCACCATGTTTAATTGTTAAATTGAGGTTTTCATTTAGTTTTTAAATTTTTTGATGTTAATCTCATTTTCGAATGTTGAATTTGTTTTTATTATAAAATAATTACATTTCTCTAAAATTCGATCGATTAAGAAATATATACTTTTTGACGAATTCTAAATGGTACTTAGACTTACTTTGGTTTGTGGTACTCACGTTCGGTCTTTTTTAACTGCGCAAGCATTATACAAATTTTTCGTAACACCTTTCGAAATAGAGTTTTATCAGAGAAATTTTGAAGAAAAAAGTTTATTTTCGATGCATTTTTGACTTTTTAAACAAGAAATTATTCTACTTAACAACTCTTTCAGCTACTCATATTCTCTACTTTGCCTTCATTTTTTAATCTTTTAATAATATTAATTAATATTTCTTACAGTTGTATAATTTTTCTACACGATTTCTCTATTTTCTGTTCCCTTAAAAAAAAAAATTTGTTTTTATTTCTAAAGTTGAACCAAAGTTTTTGTTTCTAAAGTAATTTTTCTTCATAATAATACATTATTTTATTAGATTCTATAAATTGTTTATGTTGGTGTTGATTATATGTTATAATGTCTTCTATTGACTTCAAAAATTAGTAGAAAAAATGTAAGAAATTTAGAAATAGATATAATACGTTACGTGTGTCACAAATTTTATATATACAAAATAGGAAATTGTTACACTTCATTTTTTAAAATTATAAACAATATTGTTCTTCTTTTGAACAGTTTTATTGATTCAAAGTCTAAATATTATTTTTTTTTTAAATAAAAAGTACTTTTATTATTTCGTTATTTTCCATATTTTTATTAACTCGTTGCGTGTGTTATAATAATTCTGTGACTCACTGTATGTCTACGTGTCCTGTCTCGTTCACACAATCTATAAAACTATACAGATGATAGGAAAGTACATTTACCGACTAAATACAAACTGCGAAAGTAAAATATTCCCACCACCGTTACCACTGAATGTCATTTTTACTTTTCTCTCTTTTATAACACTGCGATTGTGTGTTGTCAACAAAACTATCACGCCTAAGAAGAAGCAAAAGATAACAAAAAGAGAAGGAAAGAAAAACCGCTAAAAGAAAAGGAAAAGAGTGCAATAGTAGATAAAATGATGTTTTTCAGAGTGTAGAGATGCAAGCGAGAAGAAACAGAAATATCGAACCTGTTAAGAAATAAAATGAAGAATTAATATTGTACTTGTGATAGATTGTAATAAAAAGTAAATATACTTGTAGAAACATAAAAAGTTAGAGGAAAATAAATGAAAATAGAAAGAAAGAAAGAAAGAACAGATTGAAAAAAAAATAAAAATAAGAAACGGGAGGTGAGAAGAAATACAGAGAGGAGGGAGAAGGATAGAGGGAGGAGAGAGAGAGAGAGAGAGAGAGAGAGAGAGAGAGAGAGAGAGAAGAAGGGAAAAATAGTTTTAGATAATCATTTGGTAAGGTGCAAAAAGTATAACGCAGAGAGCGAGGCGACGTAGGATCTGTCCTGCAGGATGACAGCGCACGAAAAGAGCTTGACCGAAGGAAGGAGATAGGAAAGTAGAGAAAACAGAAGAGAGGATAAGGGCAGCCAGCATAGCAACAGAAAGACAGCTTCAAAACGAACAGTTGAGCGTTTCTGATTCTGTTGCCGGTGGTGTTGCTCGCTCTTGCTGTTACCGTTACTGACTACGGAGCTCTGGCCTGTACGGACGTGCATGGAAAGAGGAAAGGAGTGGGAGAGGGAAACGAGAAAGTTGGTGCGTGCGCGCGCGCGCGCGCACGAGCGCACACCGCCGCGTGTATATGTGAATGAAATAGGGGGTGAGCACGATAGCAAAAGAGGAGAGTCGCGTATTGATCGTGTCGCACGGGGGTGGAGCAAACCGCCAACCGACTGGCTGGTCTGTCTTCCATACCGGCGCGAGTTGCGTCGAGAGAATGAGACGGAAAATGTGAAAGGAGAGAGAGAGAGAGAGAGAGAGAGAGAGAGAGAGAGAGAGAGAGAGAGAGAGCCAGCCCTTCGAGGAGAACAGGGCCTTCGTCTGTATATCAACACCATAGGCTATAATAGAAAGTATCGAGGACGACCGAGAGAAAGACAGTGCGTCGCCTTGAAATCAGGTGACCGCGACTTATATCAGTTATTCATTCTATTTCTCTCTTTAACGTCGCCTTTTCTTTTTTTTACTTTGTATCTTCAGGTGAACAAATGAGAAAGAAATGATTATTCCGTATGTTACGCATCGATACGCTAACTTTCCACCCTCTTCTTTGACGAATAGAAAATGAATACGCGAGAGGGATCAGTTAATTGGATAATCAAGTTCAATACTTCTCTTGACTAGGAGGAAAACAATGTGGATACATTCATCCAGTTCTTGTTTACATGTCACTTACAGGCTTCGCGTACTTCTGTACTTTATGCATTTACAAACATTTGTTTAAGCTTTTTGGTCTTTTATTCTTGATGAAAAATTTCACTTCAATATGTATAACTTACTTAAAATTTTCTAATATATTGCATTGTGTCAAACTAATCTGTATCTATTTTACTTCAGTCAACCTTTCTTGAAAAAATAAGTATATGACGTTGCTACATTTAATTATTATTATATATATATTATACAGCAAATTAATAAGATTACACGTGTTGTGTACACACATAATAAATTACAATTTAATGAAAACTACACTTTATCTAATATATATATGTGTGTGTTTGAAATGTATTTGACAAGTACATAAATTTAATTAATTTTTGTTCATTCCCTTATTTTCTTTACTTTATTTACGGTATTTTATTCATTTGTATGTGAATAATATTCATCTTGGAACTTCTTAAGTCTGATGTTAACAATGCTCATTACAATTGCATTATACAATATTTTTATACAGAAATTTTCTATATTACAAAATAATATTTGATGATATCATCTGATATTCATGGAAGATAAAAATTTATAGTCACGTAAAATAAAATTAAAATTTAAATAATTTTAAATTAAGCTAAACGTATGTATAATTATAAATTTTACATATAATATACCGAAGTTACACATACTTGAACTGTTTAAGCATATATCTATTTTTTAATTAATAAGACAAAAATGAAAAAAAAAGGAATTGAGATAATGATAATTTTCTTTTTATAATAAAAAGTTTTATCTTGATATTTCTTCTTTTATTTTATTAAATATTTGTATCATCATTACTGAATTATATGATTTTATTATTAACTTAATTTAATAAAGTACAAAATGTTAAATAAAATTCAATGTCTATATTAAATGCATTTATTATTATTATTCTCAACTTGGTTACTTTCAAATTATATTTTTGAATATGATTCAAAAATGATTATTAGATAAAAATTAATATTTCAAATGCTTAACCTTTTTAGAACAATGATATATAGTTGTGGATAAGTCAATATGCTTGTTATATATTATGCATAATAGATTAATTATTTATTTATTTTTCAAAATACACTGACTTTTTATTTCTTAACAAGTCCTTTTATCAATCCTACAGTTTTGGCTTAAAACAAAACTTTTATCATTTTTTTCTCAATCGTCACCAAATTATATCAATTTGGTTCAGCATATTTCGCTAATTACTTTTTTGTCAACACTAAAAAAAGTTAATGATTATTAATAGACTGCAGATATTCATGTACGTAAAATATACAAAAAGCATATGCAAAATATGAGGGAAAAATATGCAAATATGTACGAAAAATATGCAAAATATGTTAGTAATATACGGTGTATTAAGTTAACGGTATAAATTATTGTAAAATTTTGAAAAGATTGTTATATAAAACGAAAACTTAATTCTAAAATATATATGTTGCCGCCGTTTGACGTGGAAATACTGGAATACTGTATACAATGTAGATTTACATACAGTAAATTATATGCGATATAAAATTTAGCAATATATCCATATTTGGCAATATTATATTTATTCTAGCATACACATTAATCGAACTGAATCAAACTTTATCTTTTTTTTTTAAAATAAAAATGCATTTGCATAGACATCCACAATCTAATTGTTAATATAACTTATGTTTCAAATACTCAAGATTTATATTCTACCATATTAATTATTTAGAGGCAGAAGTAATTTTTAAAGAATAAGTGAATTTTGTTAGAAGCGCTCTCAAATATCATTGCAGATACTGTATATTGAACGTTAATCTAAGGATTAATTTTACTGTTATACAATCGATCGTATACAATAAATTAATTTCAATAAATCATTTAACCCTCACTCGTTCCCCATTTTTTCAATTTAATTTGTCCTTTGGTGACAAAGTGACCAATTCTCATACAATTATGAGAAAATTTAATATTTGTAATGAAAAATTAAATTGTGCATATTAATAAATATTAAATAAATTAATACGTACTCAATTGCGTATACATAGATTGTATTTTTATACTGACTCGTTACTTTTATGTAAATGTTAATTACATCAAATTTCAATCAAAATTAATTTATACTGCATATAAAGCGCAACTGACGTTAGTACCTTCACGTAAGATACTCGGAAGTCTTGATACTTATGAGATACTCGAAGAGAGCAAAATTACCTGGGATATTTCATGAGATATCCGAGTACCTAGATACCCGGGCATCTTACGAGATAATTCAAATTAAAGTTATTATTAACCGACTCGTCCGATTACCCGGACATTCGATATAATTTTATGATTTGGATGTTTTTATGAAAAATAGTAAAATAAATTATAATTTATATCTATTCGAATGGTGAAAAATCAGAGAAAAAATGTCCAAGATTGGTAAAACTTACTAAAAAATATTTATGTCAGCTTTAGATAAGTATTTTCTACAACTGGAAATATTGTTAGTTCAAAACGAACGAATTCTACTATTGGAAAATGTAAACTTATTAGTATTTTTATACAAAGACGTCCAATTTTCAATTACTTTAGTGTTTTATTATTTGATCGATAAAATAAAAATTGCATTATAAACATCCTAGTAATATAAATAAAAAATATAGGTATGTTGTTTCATGCATCTTGGTATTTCATGAGATATCTGGGTATCTCATAAGTAACAGTTTTAATTTCGGAGTGTGTGCGCACGCATGTGTGTGTTGTGCGACAACAGTACATGGCACTTTCAATTATATTCGAATTTTTTCATAAGAAATTTCGAATTTGTTACCTGTTTATTTCAAATTAATTATTTATATATGTTCCTTATTATCAGAAAATCATGAAGCATGTGTTTTGTGTCACCAATTTATCTCAATTACAACAATACCATCTCTACTTTCATCACAGAATTCTGCAATCTCTTTTTATGATTTCCTTACTAATATTTCTTTTTTATCTTATTTTATTAAAAAATACAGTAACTATCTATACGAATTTTCAATTATGTATCCTATTATATCTTTTAAATATTTATGATTTAGTATGATATAATTTATAAGTAAATATCTCTGTAACAAATGAAAAACTAAATTGATAATTAAACATGAAGTATTGTTTGGTATGGCGATTTGTTTAATAAAGTTATGTGAATGAAGAACTTATAAATTACAAAAATTTCTTTTTAGTTTAAAAGTTGTTTTCATTTATTTATATCTGTACTACTCGACTTAACATGATTTAAAAATATTTTTAAAAATTATTTCATGTATAAAAAATTTCTTTTTAACAATTTTTTAATTCTTTTTTTAATATAAGTTTCCTCTGTAGCATGAGTTAGTTTTTCTAAACTTTCTATTTAAATTGATGTTTTCGATATATGTATATAATCAACTATGTTCCAAAAATTAGATATTTACCAATAGTGCTGAACATCATCACTGGTGATATATATGAGTTAAATTAAAACTTTTTTTCTATTAATATTTTTGAAAATATCTTTCATTAGATTCCATTCTTAAAAATATCAAATTATGATTTATGTATATGAATAAATAATACTTTATTATTAGAATTTATCTAGAAATAAAATTTCTTTGTGTATTACGTAGATATTCAACAGATAATAAAATATTTCATTTTTCAAAAAAAAAATATTAACAAATATGGGTATATTTTACATTGAAAACTGATAACGGGACTAACGAAAACCTAATTAAAATTGATAACGAATTTAATCAACAAAAAAAAGTTCTCTTTTATAACATTTTAATATTTAATAATAAAAAATAATCGATAGACATAATGAAAATTTTTTGTACTTTTTAAACTAATTTTAATGCTTTTAAAGCTTTAAACTACAAAATTGTTTTGTACAAGCACGCATAGAAAATACCTTACAAGAAAAGTAACTTTGTAATAGTATTGGCTTTTCTTAAATCGCGCATGCAGTTATTCAGGCAACTTAGGCAATTATCTTCAAATTATTCTGTTACATGTT
Source organism: Frieseomelitta varia (assembly GCF_011392965.1). Taxonomy (NCBI): domain Eukaryota; kingdom Metazoa; phylum Arthropoda; class Insecta; order Hymenoptera; family Apidae; genus Frieseomelitta; species Frieseomelitta varia. The sequence goes on from NW_025110666.1 coordinate 259,552, forward strand.
GCTCAGTTTGAAATAATGTAATTATAAAATAAGTTAGTGTAATGTAGTAAACCTATTATTCTAAGGAAATTATTAAGCAAGTATGTAAAAAGTTTTCTGAACTTGATTTGAACTGCACAAGGTTATTTACACATTTTTGTTAGTTACAAATATCTTGATGAAATTCAACAATTTATCAAAGAAAATTCCTATAATATTTGCAAAATCTATTCACATAAATTATATTATAGAAATTATAGTTTGATAACAGTAAGATTAAAATCATGATAATTTGTGAAAATGATAGTAAAATTCGTACATTTTTCAAATTTCCATTTGTTATATTTTTTCACAGGTTCAATGCTTGCCAGTATCGGTCCTTTGACCAGGAGATATAAAATAAAGTTACAAGTAGAAAAAAGTAAAAACACAAAGACATGATGCTACAGGGATGCCAAGTCAAAAATACATATCAGTCAGTAGCCAGCGGAACAGTCTAAAGTCTTTGGATTTTTCGAGAGTCGCCGATCAGGCATCAATCCAAAAATGGATCCCACTATACTATTACGAACGTTACCTTGCTACTTATAAATTCAACTTTCTCTTTTCTCATTCGCAATATATATGATATTCTGATTATTGTCTAATTTTCAGTAGGTTATACAGATTTTCGTAAAATCAATACTTTTTAGATCACTCAATATTATCTTACATATTATCATAACTAATTTACATAATCTAATAAAAATTATCATTATCAATATATCTGAATCTATAAAAACAAAAAGCAAAATTATGAGATACAGTTTACTTAATATAAAAGGAATCATCTCATAATAGTAACTAAAAAAATATTGATGCAAAAAACATTATTTATAAATGCAATTACTATTATATATTTGAAATATATTTGCAAACATATATTGGCAATTGAATCAAGATTAGATTTTTAGAATTCATAATAACTGAAATAATAAAGTTAAAAATAAACAGTAGAATAATAGAAATGATCAAATGATACCTTGCATTCTTGTTATAAAATTTATAATACGTTCTTCCATTATTTCGTAATCATATTAAATATTATTTAAAGACAACGTATACAATAAATGAACAATTATAAAAACAAACCAATTTTTGTTATCCTTATATAGCTTTTATTTCTCACTGATTTCTCTTTAAAACATCAATAATTATATGTAATTCAAATTCAGTTGAAATTTAAACTTTTACAGAAATGCTAAATTTTACGAATATGAAGATTCAGATATCACATATATAAAATATAATAACGAAATTACATTTGTATTCGAACAGATTGCTATTACACATAGCATAAAATCTTTTTGTTTGAGGTGTCATTTTTCAGAGAATCAAATTTGAAAATTTACCAACTATATTTGAATTTAGCTAATTCCAAGAATGATAATTTGAATATATTTAGTTAAAAATTGAATTTTAAATATTATGTACCAATTATTTAAATATTGTTATATTAATTATATTTAAATATTATATATTAATTTTAAGAACACTTAATAAACCTACTTGATAAGTTTTCAAAATCGAATTTCCTCGAAAATAAAGTATCTTATCAAAAAATTGCATTTTACACTTTTGACTTATTATTGTAAGTTATTTGTTATTGTTATTTATTTATTTTCTCTCTTATTTATTATTTATTCTTGATCAGCCCAGAATTAACTAAATTCAAATATAATTGATAAATTTTCAAATTTGATTCTCTCCAAAAAGGAAAGCTTAAATAAAAAAATCGTATGTTTTCTTTCCAACTTGTTTTTTCATGTAGAATCGTCACTTTTGTGGTATCTTCAATATTAGGGCATTCTGTGTAGCATATATTTTTTGAGATTATGTTTAACCATAATTATCTACATACAAGCTGTGTTAGGTTTCTTTATAAAAGGTCAGCATATTCCACAAATAAAAATAAAGACTAATGTCATATAAACATAGATTTTTAAATAAAGTTACAATGTATTGATTTTTATTCAATATATGGTTAATGGTTAAGCGAGCATTAACCTCAACGATGGACAAATCAAGGAAGAAAAATCTTCGGTCTCGTGCCATTAGACATTAATGTAAAAAATTCGTAATGTAACGAGTATGAAACATTTATTTATAAAACCAAATTATTATTAGCTTATATTTTGGAATGGAACTTATATATATCGGCAACTTTTTCCTACGTTTTGTCGAATTTATTATTTTACATATTTATTCTAATTATTAATCCTAGAATATACATATAATTCAATATTCAACTCATTTGTAATATAAATTAATAAAGTATATATAAATCTACACTTATATATCATTACTCACGTTCTTATTTTTATTCGTAGAATATTCTGAAGTAATTTCAGAGCCACTTGGAACATAGAAATATTGAAATGTTGATGTTTTCTTATCTATGTGAATATATTTTTATTATAGTAGCTCCTAATTTAATTTAATATCATTGAATTTTTCAGAATTATACCATTAATAATCAGAGTAAAAGAAATTGCTTTTTCGTTAATTTATTCCTTACTAATCTCTTGTAAAAATTAAAGAAAATAAATAAAAATGCATTAATAATAAAACATACCTTATGAAAAGTTTTAGTTTTTCGTTACAGAGTATCATGTAATGAATAGTAATGCCAAAGAGGGACAAAAACAAAATCAAAAGTATAGAATAAGATTTTTGAGAATATGAAATTTCCCAGAAAATCGAATTTTAAAAATTATTCAAATGTAAAAATTGAATTGTCTAGTCTATTTATAAATATAGAGATTTATAAACTTTTTTCAAAAGAAGATAGGTATTTATATTTGTATATTTGTTAGATTTGTCAACATCATGTCATCATACTAGACAACTGTTTATTTATTATCACTCCTTACTTATATTGTTATTATACATTATTAATGATAATACACTATAAAATGCAATATTAGATTTGTTAATTTTTTTACACTTATAAGACTTATGAAATATTTGCTGTTATTTATTAGACTAACTAACAAATTAAGATTATTCACATTTGTCCTTCATATAACAGATTTTATAAAAGTTGAAATATCTCATAAACTAGTAATTTTTTGATATATATAGGTTGATATTTTTTTATGCAAAAGGAACAAAATAAATTGTATTTGAAACATTTTTCGAATAACGAACAATTATGAAGATAATTGCATTTAGATAAAAATAGTCCACGCTACATATACATTTCTATTTTTCGTTAAGACAATGCTAGTATATTCTACGCGTAAAAATGAGAGGAAAATGTCATATAAACATATGCTTAAAAATGCTTTACTAAAAAAAATTATAACGAAAATATAAAATAATAACGACAGATCGATTTTTGTACACTTGTATAAAGTTAGCAATAGTTACCTATGTTAGTTCTATTTCTTGATATATATAAAAAGTTATCCAATAATTTTAGAAGCGGCACTTGTATTGCACGATGTTTTGGACAATCAAATTGTTAATTGTATCTATTATATCTATAAATTTTCTCAAATGAACAATGGTATACATTTCGCGAAATGATAGGGGATTCCTGGATTTTTCATGCTTCTCAAAATCTGTGATATGTACAAATATTTTGTGTTTAGATCTACATAGAACATCCCTTCCTCAGTAACGTGTATAAAAACAGCAATTGTTTATGCTGTGTTTCAAGAATCATATCTATTTATGTGAAAAATGAGTGCGACAAGTAAAGTAACTTATGTTAAAATTATAAAGATTGAAGATATAGCACTTACATATCCTGTAATTAATGAGTTCGTTTTCCCTTTTTTTCGACGACTTCTACAATACGTTTAAGTAACGGTTTATATAAAATTATATAAGAAACTTTTATAAATATTCCTGTTACTGAATTTCATCCTTGTTTCTATTTCAAACATTGAGCCTTCTATTGCTATATATTTTTCTTGATAATCCTCCCCAAACATTCTATTTAGATGGGAAAATCTCGCCGGCCATGATAAAACATTTATATTCTTTGCAGGAAAAATGTTTGTACTGCTTTCGATATGGAAAGTTACGTTATCCTGTTAACATTAGCAATACAAATTACATATTTTGTAATTCCTTCACTTACAATTTCTATTCAACATTTTTTTTTTTATCAATGAATCGTATATCAGTATGGTAACTAATTTCTGCCCATTATGATTTAAAACTTTTTAAGTTCATTTTTCCAGAGAAATGGATATTGTTTTATGAAATTACAACAGAGTATTCTAGATATTTTTATTATAACGAATCATAACATGATCAAATTTGATATGAATGGAAAAATACAAGCAGCTATATTATTAAAGTTATCATTTTATCCTTATTTAAAAAAAAGAAATTTGAATTATAAAAATGATATAATATTAAATTTGACCCAACTAATGCAAAATATTTCCAAAAAATTGATTCTAATCAAATAATGTACCACGATAGCACTTCCTTTGATTAAGTTGTAATTTCAAAGTCAGGTCATGAAAGAACGTCATGAAATAGTAGGTTGTTGAGCTTATCTTGATATCAACTGCAAGACTATGAACTCCAAAATATAATAGAGCAATTTAAAAAAAACTAAAGTGACCGTAATTTTTATCGAAAAAAAATTTTTTGGAAATCTTTTATATTGCATCTTTTATTCGAAACAATTTTTTGTTAAATTACCAAAAATGCCTGAAAAATCGTGACGGTAGTTACATGAGACGCCCATATAAACGTTTCTCTATCAAATGGCTTAAATTTGTTATTGTCGTTGTTATTCTTAACTCAAGTATTGTCCATCTTTTCGTCACATCCATTTTCCACATAAACAGACATAATTCTTGAAACAGAACGTACTAACACTACATAGATCTACATACAAAATAGTAATTAATTATATTATTTATAGTGACATCACGCCAATGACCTTGAGATTTACACATATTGTTAAGGACATGATTCTGAATAACTTCCTAATAACTGAATCAATAGTTATATATTTTTTGAGATATTTGTGAAAAAAACTCGACGACGTTCATGTTTGGACTAAGTTTATTTCACATAAATTTTATATATTATGTTTTTTTTTTTTGTACATTACATTTTCATTACAGTTAATATTAATGAATACGGTTCAGGCATAATTTTAAAAAATGCATCAATACGTTTAGGAAACGAATATTTGCATTTAAACAAAAATTTAGCTAATGTTCATATAACTCCAAGTACGTTCAATACATTGCATGTGAGCACCTCAGTTGGGATTTACAAAATTGTATTTATGGTTAACAGCATACTGATAATCTTTATTTTCTAGAGTTATATGCTCTCCAGCAATCTGATATTACTATTGTACCTGATTTAACCCATTGCTTTATAACATCTATAATAGCAATGCGACTGCTAATCAATTTTCAACATAATACACAGTAAATAATTATGTACAAAATCTTCGTACGTATCACAAATTTTGAGAAACACGAAAAATCCAAGTATGTCCAATCATTTTGTCGTAGAATAGTTGTGATTCCAATTTATCTCTAGTAAAATGTAAAATCTATGTTACACATTCTTTATACACTCTTTTGATTTCATGAAGTCTATAATTAGAAATCGATCTAAAGAGTGCACACACGTACCATTTATAAAATTATAAATTTATGATTTTTTAAATTATACAAATTTATGTAAATTTTAATAATCACTTGGGAAAAGTTTACGTATTGCTATAATAATGATTATATAATAACATTCGTTAATGGTAGATCTAAATGTTATTAATTAATATAAAATTCGGTGAATATTTTCTCTAAAATTATTATCAAAAATCTTTAAAATCTTTCGAATGTGATTTTCATTGCACACGTGCTCGTTTTATTGCTGTTATCTTATACCATGAACTACAGTATAATTGCAGTATAATTCATCAGATCATGAATTCTTCTAAAACATTCAACGATTCGATACTTTTCTTGAGGGAATCTTCGTCGATGTTCCTTTGCAGCAACTAGACTTCTGTTAGTGAAACCGTAAATGAAATGCATGTCAGCATAGTCTCGATTCGAAGATACTCGCGACATGTTGATACGAAATCGTACAACTTACTAATCATTATTGATGTCAATACGAACGACATTATATTATATATCTATCTAAAACGATTTCTTTAAAACACAGTTTGTATAACGAGATTAGATAAATATCATTAATCTGTTTTTATTCATTTTATTGAACAAAAATCAATCCGCTGTTAAGTTAAGTACTTTTATTATAATATTTTAACAAAGTATTTTTGAGCCTATGTTTCTATTGACATTTTTCTCTTTTTTTCACTCAAAGAATATACATCGTTTTGCAGAAATAAGAATACGTTGTACATATAGAATTTAATGGGTATTTTGTACAATGTACAAAATACTATGCTTGTAATAATAATTCTTGCAAATTAAACATCGTTTACGTATAATGCATATTTAAAGTATTTAATATCTAAAGAATTAAACAATTTTACTTTAAAACTATTTCGTCCTAATTATAAGACGTTTCATATAATTAAATAAATATTGTCAGTGAACAGAAAAAATTTTCCAGTAAAACAAACTTCATTTTCTGTTAATACTTTATCTCAGAAAAATTTCAATTTATTCATCTAAAGTATATTTTTATCTAAGCATTAAGTTGATATAATTAATCAAACGCATCATATTTTAAACAAGATACATAAATATATTTCCAATACTTGAAGAAGTTTTAAAATTAAAATTAATTAATCAATCTTATCAAACTGTTGTGAAAAAACATTAATTCACTTTTATGCGTAATCAAAATAATTTGTTAACTAAGATTTTACAAAGGCTTTGATTTATATTAATATAAAATAACGTTCACTATCGGAAAAAATTTTATAAATTCCATAAATTGTTAAAATATTGTATAATCAAATATAGATTTCATATTAAATATAATATTAATTATTTCATCAAAACAACTTGTATAAAAACTTCTCAATTTGATTACTGAATCGAAAGAAAGTAATAGTTCCACAGACATACATTAGCAAACTCTTAATCACTGAAGATCTGTATTTTTTAATTTATAATTTTTTTACGATAATATATTGTCAACTAGAAGTCTCATTTTATATGTAATAAATGCTATCTTTGCACTTTTATTATCAAAAAAAAGTACTAGTAGTAATTACCACGAATCTTTTGATAAACACAATACAACAAGGCATGAACACAATAAAATAAAAATTTGTATCTTTTATGGTTTTTTAAAACTTTTTAGAATAAAAAACATATTAATGATAATTATTACAATAAAATAAAAGATTTTACTTTGCTTTTCTATCAATATATAAGCACAGCTTCTATTACGAATTGAATAAACTAACTGAATGACCGATCCGAATTTTCTAAAAATAATCAAAACGTTATATAATGACATATAATGATATAGATATTTCTCACAGATTAAAAATTATTTCAAATGTAAAAAAAATTGTAAAAGTATGTACTCCAAAAGTATTACTTCAGATGTTAAGAAAAACACGCATATTCCCTGCATATGCTAACATCAAAATGACATTAGAATTATAATAACTACAATGTATTTTGTGCTAAGTAGAATTTAAACAGGAAAAAATACCTAGAAATGCAAGTTGTTTAGAAATTTAAATCATGGATTAAAATTCCTAACAAAATTGTAATTTTTTATGTTTTTATTATTATTTTAAAGTGTAATAAATTTTACATTTCTCACGTTTTTCTAATTCTTTTTTAACTTTAAACTTTAGACTTTTACTAAATATTTGACATAATTATAAAATATCAATTTTTTATGTTTTCATCGATATGTAAGCTATCATATTTATTGTCCAATACGTCCAATAATCATATATAAATATGATATTTTTAAAAAAGAAAAGATTAATTAGTAATAAGATCTATTAGTAATAGTAGGTTTAGTAAAAAATTAATTAGTAATACTTATTAAGAAGTTATTCGAAACGAAGTATCGTTGTTTCTGTTAAAACTATTACAAACTACTGTAAAAATTTTGTTTAATACTATTGTAATTAGTTGTTTCTGTTAAAACTATTACAAACTATTGTAAAAATTTTATCCGAACTAAATTTAAATGAATCGATATCTATTAAATTAATATTTCTGGGGAAGATTCATAGACCTGAAAGATGAAAAAGCAGAAGAGAAAAGGCATAATTTTAGTGTATTTTACTTACATTGTTGCTTATGTCTGGATTCCATAAGGATCATTTGTTCGTGTTTGTGCCATGCAGCATCAGTAGTGTCTGTTCCCGCCATACCCCTCGCACCTGCGGAGGGTGGTTGGACACCCCCACGGCCCCCACCGCCTCCGCCCCCGCCGCTTCCATACTCCATACCAGCGGCACCCTTACCCTTCCCTCCCTCCCTTTCACTTCTGCCCCCGGCAGTCTTCAGACGCTCACAACATGGGGCACGCCAGCCCTCTCAATACCCGCTTCAGAACGCGCACTCTTTTCCTCTTTCCCTTCTTCACCACACACTTCTCTTTTTCTCTTCTTTCTTTCTCTTCAGCCCTTCTTTTCCAGGTGTTCTTTTTCACGGTCTCTTTCTTTTTCTTTTCTTCTCTCAATCACTACACCCTCGCTTTTTCAGCTTCTTTCGTCAATTTTTTTTTTCTTTTTCTTTCTTCTTCCTCCCCCCTTTTTCTCTTTTTTTTCCTTATATTACTTCCGTTTATACGCGCACTCTTTCTCTCTCTCTCTCTCTCTCTCTCTCTCTCTCTCTCTCTCTCTCTCTCTCTCGCGTTCTGTGAAAATTTTTTCAGTCTTTTTAAATCTAAACTAGTCACTCTCCGTGAATAATATTCTTCTGGAAGTGGAAGAAACACGATCGATTTTGAATGAAGGCTATAGAAAAAAGGCTCAATAATAATAATTGTAACACTCTATCTCTTACTTCTTCGTTCACCTCTTTCTTATCTTTTGTCACTAGTGTTTTATCACCTTTTCCATGTATCCTTCTAAGAGAGAGAGAGAGAGAGAGAGAGAGAGAAAGTCCTCCGAACCTTTTCTCGTTCAAGGACTTCTAAACATCTTCTCACTCGTTTCCCCTCGTTTCGACGTGGATGTAGCTTCTGTTCCGTCATACGAAAAATAACTCTTATTTACAGACACACTGAGTCTTTTTTCTTTTTCACTCTCTCTCTCTCCCTTTTTATTACGCAATCCACGAATGTGTGCACTCGCTTTTCAATACTTCCCTCTCGTGCGATCTTTCCCGTTTCTAAGTTTTTCTCCCCGTTCTTTTAACTAACTTTATCAATTTTTAGCAACGATGCGTTCAGATTCTCCCTTTCGTCTCTACCGTTATCAGTTCACTTGTCTTTTTGCACTGCAAATTCTCATTCAATTTCACCATTAACTTCCATAATCCTTGATGTCTGAAATCAAACCATTAAACCATTAAATTAGAAACTTATTCGTCAAAAGGATCATAAGTTCTTGCAAACTAAGAATTAAATTCGTCTTAAGATCAAGAGATTTTTAAAGAATTTAACTTTTAAAAGAAAAAATTAAGTTACTATAATTTATAATAATTTTATGAAATCATTTAGTTTCCTAAAAATTTTCATACGTAAAATAATTTTGAAATATCGTATCAAGGATTTTTAATTAAAACGATATACATAGCATTTGAAAGCTAGATTAGGGACTAAAGCGTACTTATAATAGTACTTATAATAGAACTTGTTATTAAAGCTATATGTTTATCCAACTTTAACCCCCTACAAACAGACACGGAATTAGTAGTGACGTATTTTCAAGAAGTCATATACATTATCTGTAGAGTATTGATATACTGTATGTACAGTAATTTTTTCAACAATGCTGATTTTTTTAAAGAATAAGATTAAATATCAAATATCGAATATTTAAATCACTAAAAAAACTCACTTTTACTCCCTTTTTGTTATTTAAAATATAGTTACTAATTAACGATTAAAGAGTGATCTTTAATCTTAAATTACAATTTAAAAACGTTAAGATCATTAATGCATTTCAATACATTATGAGACAACGCTTATTACGATCACACATTAAAATTACTAAAAGAAAAAATATAATTATTTTCCTTTAAAAATGTATTCTTATTTGTTGATACATCTTACAAATATTTTTAATTAACGTATCATAACAAATAAATTTTTAATAAAATTTAAGGAATTTAAATCGATGATTGTAACTTTCTTTTCAAACGCTAGATGAAATATATCTTATAATGTTAATTATAAATCCCATTACTTTCAAAATCGCAAGTAAGTAAGCTACCCAATAAGTGTCGGTGGTAAACGTGTCGCCTATTATTAGACGCATCGTTTCCGCATACGCGCACGTAGGATGTGTTATATATAGATTTATTTAACGAAAAGAAAAGTAAAATACTTTAAATAATTTTAATTCCATTCGAACTCAATGGTTCTCAGTCGTAGATGTATTTTCTGCGGCATTATTTTACGTTTACAGATGTGACAAAAATTATAAATAAAAACAAAATAAATGAAATCGCGTGAGTACATTGTTAAACAATCGAAATAGTTCCAATGATAAAATTTATGTCACAATGATCACTTAACGATTAATGACAATGATCACTTTAGGATCTCATTATGTCATATACAGATATGTCTCAATTTTATCATTGTTACAACATTATGGAAATTGATGGATACAAAAAAACATTAACAATTTTTTTAATTTAAGTGCTAATGTTTTTTATTTAAGAATATATAATCCGGTAGCTCTGAATATTTTAGACTCAACATACAAGTGATAATTAAATTATTATTACATAATTATTAAAATACAAATGATAATAAATTGATATTTTAAGTTAACATAATTAAGTTAAGTTTACATAATAAACAAAAAAGTGTTATATCAACATTATTATCATTTTTTTCGAGTAAAGAAACTGCACTTAAATTAAAGCAATATATTGAGATACGTACATTATAGGCAACATTTATTAAGGCACAAGCATTAATTTTAAATTAATACTTATTATTATTAATTTAACAAATCTAACACTTATACTTAGTAACGAGAAAACACTAACAAAAAGTAAAAAAAAATTATTTACTTATACTGAATTACTTTAAAATCAAAGTTTAAAACTTAAGTTTAAATCTCTATTCAAACTTAAACAAGCACTTAGATGCTAATATCAAACATATCATCTATGATTTAAATAGCTTCCGAAGTTAATTTAAAGAAAAATATATAAAAATTAATCACAAAAATATGGAAAAATAAAAATAATTAAAAAAACAAATAAATACAATAAATAAATAATAAAACAGAAGAAATAAATTTTTTTTGACACAATAAAGAATAATAATATGTTAGTTATAAAGTATATTCTACTAATGTGTTCTGAGAAAACTTAGAAAATAAAAACAAAATTCTTCTCCTATTTTACATTTTACTAAAATTTACAAATTCCAATTATAAATTCCAATATAAAATCAAATCTAATATTAAGAAATACAAAACAGAATAGCAATTTTCATTATTTTAAATTTTTTACAATTTTCTAAGATTATATATCTTATATAATATATCTTGGAACTCAATACATACATACATACATATATTATATTTATCACTCATTCATTACTTTTTATTATAACAACAAATTATAACAAATTCTTTGAATGTAAATGTTAATATTCATATTCAAAAATTTCCAATATTTTTGTCAAAACACTACATAAAATATTTTGTAACAGAATACATGTATACATTCTAATTATATCTCATGACATTATTTAGTTAAAAAATATTAATAATTTTATTTTAGTAAAATATATTAGACAAACAAGAATTATTTTTTTATTTTCTTTGTATATGTAACTTAAAACTCAAGTTACTCCTTTAAATTATATTTTCAAATGGAGCATTTTTATATAGTTAAATACTTCGTATAATCTTATTAATATAATATTCAGAGATAAAGTATATAAATTTTTAAAAATCACATTAATCTCGATATGATATTAATATTTAATATATTTAACATTCTATATAAAATTTTTTAATTATTACTAATTAATATTTACTACTTATGAAAAGGAAATATAATAATAACTATAAAAATATTTAAAATAATATTAAATCATATGCTTGCATTACGATTTTAAGTAGCAACCTTTTAAATTTTTTTGCAGAATTTATTATAAAATATTTTTATATTTTGCATGTTTTTATTATAAAATATAGATATATATTTAAAAGTATGTAATTTATAATGTAAAAGAGTGAAATAAAAATCTTGTCATTTAATTATGAAAAGATTAAAAAAATTTTTTTTTAATAAACATATCTTATTTTACTTCAATTATAACACATATATTTATTTTATTATTTTTATTTTATTACATTTATAAAAAAAACACAAGATAAAACATAATAATATATTTTTAGCAAAAATGAAACCACAAACAATTATTCGTCTGTTTATAATTATTAATACTATTTTAATACTAATTGTAATAGGTGTAAATGTTAAAACATGTTTTTCATAAAAATTCAGTTTAAATATACATTACTTAAATTATTATCTGAACTTTTATTGAAAGATATTGTATAAAGTTTTAATTATACAATATCTTAATTATAATATTATAGAAAATTCAAGTTTAATCACAATATCAGATATTGGATCATTATTAACTCATAACAGTTATGAAGGCTTTTATTTTTACATATAAATGATAAATAATTATTATAAAATTTCTACATCTTGTAAAATACATATTTGTTTTATACTTTTGTACACATATATTTCATAACATATTTCCAATTAAATAGTTCAAATTCTCAATGATATTTAATTTTTAATTGACAAAAATGCTACTTAAATTACTACTAGTTACAAATTAACTAATATTTTGAAATGTTTGACAAAGTAAAATTGTCCAAGAGTTAATACACATAATATGCATATGTAACTACATTCATAATTCTTCATTTGTTAGCTTTCAATTTTGAAATATAAAATAGAAAGAATATGCAATATAAAAGTTTTCTAATATAATTTAAAATATTCATTACATGGCATGCATTAAAGTTAAGCGGTCATATTTACTACTTTTTTAAAATATAAATATTATTTTCCAATGTATTTTCATTTCATTAATATAATTATTATATTATTTGCAAATTATATATTATTCAATGTTATATAAAGTAACTTTATATGAATGAGTACATATCATTAATAATAAATTAATAGTTACATATGCTACAATGTTAACTTAAAATGTAATTTGAAAATACTAAGCACTCATTTAATATTGTTTCATAGTATGAAATAATAAAAGATATAATTCGTAAATATATTTTTAATTTATATATTCTTTTAAAGAATCTTTCCTTTATGTATGCAGTAAATAAATTATTCATTAATATAGTATCTTAATTAAAATATAATAAAAACTCAAAAAATAAAAATTATTTCAATATAATAATACAAAATATATTTTATATATGCAACATATGTATTTTGCCCTTCTGATAATTATAATATGATAGTAAAATTATACATATATAATTGATTGTATGTAACTACTGCGTCAATAAATATTATAAAAACTCATAAAAATATAACAGTATATAACAATATATAACTCAAAAAATATAACAATATATAACACCATTTTTATATTCATATTTTTAAAATAACAATAACAATAACAATATATATTAAAAAGAATTTATATCCCTAGATTAAAACAAATAAAAAATTACATGGATTAGGTAATTATTCATAACACATATACTTTTTTTAACTAAATTAAATATTATAATTTAACTATAGCAATGCAATAATATATATAATGAAATGAATATATTGGAAAATAATCCTATTTAAAATAATCCTAACTATTATATTAGATACAGCATCATCTCAATTATAATTTTATACAAAAATTTTAAATAATTGCTTAATATTAATGTCAAAAATTTCAATAAAAATTTTCTTCATATTATTTACATATTATTTATTTAAAAACTTTCTTGTTCTCTGCAAAAACTCTTTAAATTAAAATCAATACAATCAGTATAATTATTAAATTAGTAACATGTTAATCAATAAATGAATTCAATAATGCTTAGTATGTTATAAATATTTAAACGATGAGATATCAAATAAGTCACAACATTCAAATGCTATTAATTATTAAATAATATAGAATTATATAAATATAATAAGAACTAATAGTAACCAGAATTAACAGAACTAGAATTAACATAGAAATAAAATAGTTCATTTACTACGCTATATAGTTTATTTGAACATGTCAATAAAAATTTTCGATTAAGAATTAATAGAACCAAGAAACTAATTTTAATAATAATTTGCATCAACAATAAATAACTGCAAATTCTGCATCATCTTAAATTATTTTCACTGCAATTATATATTAACTACAAACAGATTATGTATTAATTAGAGAATAATAAAAATTTGGTTCATAGTTGAAGACAACCTTTTGTGTTCTAAGATCACCTCTGTGAGACAAAGGGTATAAATTGAGAAATTTATTACACTGCAAAGGGTTAATATTAAATATATTTTATAAATACATATACAAAATAACATATACAATAATATTTTTTCACTGTAAAATTTTTTAATAAGTTATAGTCACATGACTGAAGATATTATTATCCTTCATTGAAAAAAGTTTTATTAGCCCATCAGTTCACATATTGTAACAAATTATTAAAAAAAAAATAATATGATAAGTTATAATACAGAATACATATAATACGTTGGAAGAATAAAGTGAGTATAAAGTGTAATAATTAAAAATTAGTTTACCTAAAGAATTACTATTAGTAATTCTGATTTCATAAATCCTCTCAAATCTTACAACTTCTACTAATTTAAAATTTACTTGTATAGCCTCTTTCGTTTTATTTCTTTCTCCTTATTATTTAAAAACAGTATAGTTACATTTCAAAAATTAGAAGCTGATCTATATTATATTAAAAATAAATCCTTTTTTAAAATGTTTTGTAAAATTTATAATGTATAATATGAAAATAAATATAATACAAAAAGCACAAGCTGAAGAATTTTATACTGTTACTTTAGAATATAGAAAAGCTTAAGGTAAAAAGTCATCATAAGATCACTAATTTTCGCTTTTCAGAATAGAATAAAGTTCACAACTCATTTTTTCACTTTACAGAAACTTATATAATATTATAATAACCTATAAAATATCCAAATAAAATTTAATATTACTGAAAATTAATAATCTGTTTTGATTATTAATTCCAATCATTTTAAATGTATTACTGTAACTTTTAATAACCTAGATAATATTCTATTCTACATAATTTCAAACGATAACAATAAAAAATACAACCTTTTATAAAAAATAATAAATGAACTTTTATAAATCATAACACATTGTATAGTTCAATGAATTGATCACAATTGGACTAAATTTATCATATATATAGGTAATATTAATACATATATATAAAATTAGTTTTTGTTTAGAATTACTGACACAGAATTACAAATAGAAAAAAAAGAAACAATTAAATATTGTGAAGGTTGTATGTATTTATTATAAATGCATGTATCCATAAAAAAAA
The DNA here is from genome assembly GCF_011392965.1 of Frieseomelitta varia. Lineage (NCBI taxonomy): Eukaryota > Metazoa > Arthropoda > Insecta > Hymenoptera > Apidae > Frieseomelitta > Frieseomelitta varia. Next base: position 275,237 of record NW_025110666.1, read on the forward strand.
AAAAAAAAAAAAAAACGGTATTAGCTTCAAGAAAGAAGCAAAATAATTAATAATATTTGAGGTTAAGTACTAATGATAGGTAACCTAACCTAAAAACATTCATTTACCTACCCATGAAGCACACGCTCACAAAATCGTAAATACCTAAGAAAAAATAAAAAGAAGAATACAAATGGATAAAAATAAAATTAATCAATGGAAATAAATAAATAGAAATAATTAAATTAAAGAAACATTACTTTCAATTCATCTACGTTTTTGATACAGTACTGACATTTTAGTACATACAATGCAACACTTTCATAATTTAGAAATTAAAATTTCAAGATCAAAAGCATGAAAAACCTCTTTCATTTATAAATATTTTTGTTAATTAATATTATAAAAAAGAAAAAAACATACTTCTTTCATTTCTTTATCTCGAATAGCGAGTATTCACGAAACTATACTTTGCAAGAACAAATGATTACACATTTTAACGCAAGTATTGTATATTGAAATTTTTTAACTCACCAGGCATTTTTCATTGTTAAGCATTTAATTAAATACTGTCAAACACTTCACTAAAGAGTACAGAGCACAGATATTCCTCAATGATACCGTTAATTTCTCAGCAAATGCACTAGCTTCTAAAAATTGTAATTTCCTCTCCTTCTGTTGTCCAACAAAATCACACAGTTTTCATCGTTTATTCCTCGTTAAAGTCGTTTAATCGGTGTAAAAAAAAAAAAGAAAAAAAACCGTGCTTGACACCTTTCTCTTTGGTAATCAATGACGTGGTCACGAAAATGAAAAAACAAATAAATAGATCGTGACCGTGAAATTAAAAATATTACACATGTTACAATAAAATTCCTACCAAAGAAGACACGAAAGAGAGATCTCTTGAATAAGCTCGACTTTGATGATTCTCACGCCCCTGAGTGTCGACTGTATTTCACACGTGGACACTTGTATCTTTTCACGAATACGAGCGGTTAAAATGTCGAACTCCCACGCCACCACCTTCAGACAATTACACGTAACGGTTGACACTGTACCAACACCATACCGATGACGCTACCCGTGCACGGTACACCATAGCACAATAGCAAAACATCGAATTATCACCGAGAACGCCGACTGAGATGAGAAACAGTATCCATATATCATTTCAGCAATTCGTCCATTTGTTTGATTAGTCACCTGTTAGAAGTGTACAAAAGCTGATTCTTCTTCTAAAGGTTGAATATACTTTCTTTTTCACGTTAGACGAACAACACTATGCATCGAAGCTAAAATTCCGGTAGGAATTTTATTGTAACGGATACGCGAAGGATCTAGTTTGTATGTGGAGCCACTCGTGGCGGCGCTTGTGACGGGTTGTAGTGGGGAATGGATGTTTCCTTTCTAGGTTTGCATATGTATAAGGAAGCGACTAGCCGTCTTTTGTCTCTCCGTTCGGTTGTTTCGTTTGTCAAGCTAAACGTACACGTCTCGGTCTTGCGATTATTTTCTTTGAAATATTATACCTACTCATCAGGTTATAGGCCCAGGTATTACTTCGAAGTGAATTCGTGCTTTCTGATCTTGTCGAGTTTAGTACGTATATTTAAAAAATTAACGAGAGTTCGGTATAAACCACGTGCATTGAAAGTTACCGTCGGAACTGTTTTTTTTTAACGAGCTTCAGCCACGTGCCTTTATTTATCGATTTTAATCATTGCTAATAATGGCAAGGAATAATCAATAGATGCACAGACATCAATAGATAAACTGGTTGACCGTGAAAATTATGCATCATGGAAATTCGCGGTAAAAGCTTACTTAGAGCATGAGGAGTTATAAGAGTGCGTAGAGCCGGCAAGAAAAGCGGATGGAGCAGAATAGGATGTGAACTGTAGGAAGGATGTTAAAGCTAGAACGAAGATTATTCTACTGATAGACCCCATCAACTACGTTCACGTGCAGGAAGCGAACACGCCGAAAGAGATTTGGCAAAATTTACAGAGAGCTTTTGATGACTCGGGCCTATACAGAAAGGTAAATTTTTTAAGAAATTTAATCACTACAACGCTAGCTTGCAATAATGTAGAGGAATACGTGAACAAATTAATTTCGACTGCACACAAGCTCCGAAGTATTGGTTTTATGGTCGAGGACGAATGGTTGGGTAGATTATTTCTTGCGGGTTTGCCCGAAACCAATGATAATGGCCATTGAAAGTGGCCTCTGATATGCCGGTCACCGCGGATTCCATAAAGACTAAATTATTGCACGAAGTAAAAACATCAGATTCGGTAGCATTTTATAGTAAATCCAAGGGGATTCCGATTAGAAACAAGTACAGAGAACCTAAAGGTCCACGATGCTTCAACTGCAATAAACACGGCCACATAAGTAAAAATTGTCCATCTAAAAAAAAATTCAAAAATAAAGAAGGCAATCCAAACTTTGCAGCAGCGTTCCAGATAAGAGGCAAACAAGAAGAATATGGATGGTACGTGGATTCGGGTGTATCGATGCACATGACGAGAAATCGTGAATGGCTGTACGACGTCAACGAACCGTCGGTACATCAAATTTGAAAATAGCTGTGATGGTTGCAGCAAGGTCAACATCACCGTTAAAATCCACAATGAGACAAAACAAATACGAGTAAGAGATGTTCTATATGTACCAGATCTAACTTCAAATTTGCTTTCTATGAGCAAAATTCTAAAAAGTGGCTGCAAGGTTGAATTTAATGGTCACGGACGTACAATAACTAACCCGACGGGTCAAAAAGTTGCCGAGGCATACCTTGCCAACGATGTGTACAAGCTCGCGATGCAAACTAGGGCCGTTGCATGCCTTGCCACTTCAGACCAAGATTCATACGTATGGCATCAAAGGCTAAGGCATCTCAGCTTCCCGTTAATAAAGAGATTGCCTGAATGCACGCTTGAAGTAAAATTGTTCCCGAAGACGCCAGATTATATGCACATCCTGCTTAGAAGGCGAGCATATCCATCCATCGTTCAAGGAGGTGGGAACAAAAGCAATATAAATCTTGGAATTGATCCATTCCGATTTATGTGGGCCGATGGCGAACAAGTCATTAGGTAATTCTAGATATTTCATCACATTCATTGATGATTTCTCTAGAAAAGTTTTCGTTTATTTCATGGAAGATAAAAATGATGTCCTAAGTAAGTCTGAAGAATTCAAAGCTCTGGTGGAGAATCAACTGAACAAAACCATAAAGGCAATACGGATAGACCATGGGAAAAAATATATTAATCATGCTTTTAAAAATTATTTAATACAGGAGGGCATCGTCCATCAAACAACCAGAACAAAACGGTTTAGCTGAAAGGATAAATCGGACCCTCATTGAGCGAGCCAAATGCATGCTGTTTAATGCTAACCTATCTAAATTTTTGTGGACAGAAGTGATATCAACAGCTGCCTACCTCACTAATCGCTCGCCAACGAAATCACTATCATACATAACTCCAGAGGAAGTCTGGACAGAAGCAAAACCCAATATAAACCATCTAAAAGTTTTTGGCTGCGAGGTCATGATTCATATTTCTAAGAAAAGAAGAAGAAAGTGGGACAAAAAGTAAAAAAAGAATGATATTTGTTGGCTATTACGAGTCAAAAAGGTATAGATTTATTGATATTAGGACACATCAATTCACTAAGGCCAAGGATGCAGTATTTTTGGTGAAGCAAGAACCAGTGGTAATATTCCTAAAGAAGAAGATGGGAAAGTGGAAGAACAATCGTCAGACGCAGTAAATGAATTCTATGGTCATTCAGCAGGAATCAGCACAGGTGACACCAGAGACAATTTCAAGCGCTGACAGCGACACACAAGAGACAGCGTTTAAATCTGCCGAGGATGAAGAAGAAAAAAGGGATGAAGCAGAAGAAGAATACAAGCCTTCCAAATATAGCAAAATTACACATGATCCAAACTTTGTCTCAAAACTGAGATCCGCAAGCAGAAAACAGGAAGGTAAAGGAAAAACTTATTTATGCTATAATAACGTTGCTGCAGATGACGATCCACAGAGCATTGAGGAAACCATATCAAGTCCCAGAAGTGAGAAATGGAAGAAAGCTATACAGCAGGAGTACGATTTGTTAATCAAAAACCATACAGTTGGTCCTCCCAATGGAAGAAAGATTATTGCATACGGGTAAGACCATGCAAGTAGATATTTAAAACAAAATCAGGTACGAATAATGATTCTATTAGATATAAGGTCTGATTGGTGATAAAAGGATAAAAGAATAAAAGCTAACAAAAGAAGGGTATAGATTACACTGATACCTTCTCGTCACTAACGATTTTCCTCATTTAGGTACTTATTCGCCTTGGCAGTGAAGCATGATTTAAAAATAGAGCAGATGGATGCGATAACGCTTTCCTCTAGGGAAAAATCGACAGAGAAATTTTTGCAGCAGCCACCTATGTTTCGGACCGATCATAGAGTTTGCAGACTAAATAAATCAATTTATGAGCTGAAACAAGCAAGCTGACAATGGAACATGAAATTGAACTCGGCTTTAAGGAGAGCAGGTTTAACACAATCCAAGGGAATAGCATACAAGAAAATGAAGACGTGCTAATTCTGGTCATTTACGTGAACGATATACTATTTCACAATAATGTACAAGTAGCGAACTCAATTAAAGAAAAACTAAAAACTGATTTTGACATGAAATACCTGGGCACAGCGAAAGAATGCTTAGATATCTGAATAACCAAAGATATTAAAAAAGGAAAAATACATCTCGATCAAAGTAAATACATAGGACAATGCCTAGAAAGATTTAGAATGATTGATTGTAAACCAGACTGTGTGACCCAAGTATAAAGCTGACAAGCTCGGAGACAGACGACAGAGCGATGGAGAATATTCTGTATCGAGAGGCAATTGGGAGTTTGCTGTATCTGAGCCAAAGCATGAGTTTATTCTGTTATGAACCACAATCTCAACATTGAACGGCTGTGAAAAGAATTTTCAGGTACTTCAAAGGTATCATAAACTATAAGCTCACATACAGCAAGGACACCGATGGGAGGATAATTGGATACTGTGATGCAGATTGGGCAACTGATCAAGACAAAAGGTCATATACTGCCTACATTTTATTATTTCAGGGAGCAGAAATTTCCTGCTTTAGCAAAAAGCAGCAAATAGTGGCGTTATCAACCACCGAGGTGGAACATGTGGCCTTAGCCACAGCTGCTCAAGAGGGACTATAGCTTAAACAACTGGAAGAGGAAATGAATCCACAGTCCAAGGATCGGCCGATGTGCATATACAGTGATAACCAAGGGGCGATAAAGCTTGTACAGAACGACGCTTACCACCCAACGAGCAAGCATATTGACGTTCGCTACCACTTTCTTCGAGAACAAGTAACCTCAAAACGACTCGAGGTTCGATACGTGAGGACAGAGGAGATGGTAGCGGACTTGCTTACCAAGGAAAACCCCAAGCATCCCTCACATTGCATTAATAGAATGGGCTTAGAAAATTTCGCGTAGGAGATGTAACAGATACGCGAAGGATCTAGTGATTTGTGGAGCCACTCGCGATAGCGCTTGTGACGTGCGGTTTGTAATGGGGAATGGATGTTTTCTAGGTTTTGGTCTTTTCTAGGTCTTTCTAAGTTTGCATATGTATAAGAAAGCGACTAGCTGTCTTTTGTCTCTCTGTTTGATTGTTTCGTTCGTCAAACTAAATGTACGCGTCTCAGACTTGCGATTATTTTCTTTGAAATACAGTTACTCCCACTCGTATTCGTGCACTATACTGGCGTATAGTGTAAATGAAAAAAAATCGTATTTCTTATTAATCATTTTTATTTATTTCTATTAAATATTCAATATTACAGTACACTACTTTTACCTACAAAATAGTTTTATTTTTCTTTTATTAAAAGCATTAAAAAAAGCGGAAACAATATAACTAGCCATAAAGGCTATCTATCAGTCGTATTTGTACATGCAAAATTAAGCACATTTGTATTAACAAATGCAATGAATTAATACTTTGTTTGATGGCCTTTGTGTCTTATTACTTCTATTAGTCGATTGAGCATGGATTTAATTAATTTTTCTGTTATGTCACTAATAATATTATTTCATTCGATTAGTAATTTTTTTTTTTAAGCTGGTTTACATTTTTGATGTCACATTTTTATATTCTGGCTTTTAAGTCTGCTCATAAATTTTCAATCGGATTTATATCCGGGCTCTGTGGAGGGGTTTCCTTCATTACCTTAGAACAGTTATACAAAAGCCATTGTCGAATTGCATATGCCTTGTTCTTCGGATCATTGTCTTGATAAAAATTAAAATCATTACGAATACCCAAAATATATTTATATATTTATACATATCCATAACCCCATCAATAAATACAAAATTACCCACCCCAGCGGCAGAACACCCCCACACCATAACGTGGCCGCCTCCGTATTTCACCGTGGACTTTGATCTTTCAAAACTTATATTTGGTTTACGTCACACAATTTGCTTACCATCTGACCGAAAGACATTAAATTTACTCTCATCGGTGAAAATTGTCTTTTTCCAATCTTCATACGTCTATTTTACGTGCTTTTTTGCGAATTGCAAACGCTTCTTTCGATTTGCTTCACTAACGTAAGGTAGGTTTCTTGCGAACTACTCTTCCATTATATCCATATCTTCTTATACTATGTCTAACTGTTTCATTACTAACTTTCTTTCCTGTCTTTTCAAGTTTGAATGCAACTTTTGGTACACTAATTTTAGTGTTTTTCTTTACTTTCCTTAAAACTTTTTGTTCATTACTTAACAGTCGTTTAACAACGATTTTGTTACGGTTTCGGATCTTGTTTTCTATTCTATTTTACGTCCTATACCATTTTATTATATACTAAACCGTAGATCGGCTTCTATTAACAATATTACTAATTTCTTGTAAACTTTTTCCATTTTGATAATGACTAATAATTAGTTTTCGCAGCTCAATCGTTTCTGTTCCTTTTCGGTGCATTTTCCTTAACAACGTGACAAACTGTTTATTTTCCAGCAAAAGAATAATCAACTGTTTTTTATTTCATGTGCGATGTACGGGGAATTTCGATATAACAAAAAAAAAAATTCCTAGAATATATACTACCGTCTACATATTGACTGTACGAATACGACTGAGAGCTAGCCTTTATGATTAGTTACATTATTTCAGCTTATGTTTTTAATAAAAGAAAAATAAAACTGTTTCGTAGAAGTAGTGTACTGTAATATTGAATATTTAATAGAAATAAATAAAAATGATTAATAAAAAACACGATTTTTTTTCATTTATACCATACGCCGGTATAGTGTATGAATACAAGTGGGAGTAACTGTATTATACCTACTCATCAGAAGCGCAACATTACCTTTTACTCACAAGTGAACACTCGCAGTATTAATCGCATCAAGCGATAGCGTGTTCCTTTATCGCGGATAGCAAGAACACTGCAGAGAGATAATTAACGAGCCCGAGCACGAGAAAAAGAACGAGAAAAGTCAATGGCTACCGTTTGTTTTCTTTCATTCGTTCGTATGCCTGTTTCGTTCAACTAGCGAATCGGGCTTAATCGGGTCAAATCGGCTCAATTCAGGTTATGGCCATTGGGGAGTTGAGCATGCTTTACATGACGCGGCCCGACGACAGGTATATCACGTGGTTCGTCGCGTCCCTTCTCAATCGCGACGTCACTCTGTAGTTCCTTTTTCAGTCGACTCCCGCTACGATGATATCACACCGAGCCAGTGTGATACGGCGGTTGCCGGCGGACTTCTCGCCCTCGTGAATAAGCGGTTCAACGGTGCGATTCTGGATTATCGGTGTGCGATCGCGTACATACACTGGTAGACATGCTGTCGTACACCAACGTCGTGTTCTGGCGCCGTCGGCGCTGCTGCTGCGGACGGAGAAGGCCGGAGTAATAAAACTGGCTGACACCCCCGCGAAAGCGCTGCAATGAACTCGCCCAGTTTGTAGGGTCAAAAGCACCGCGGCAAAATAATAACAGAACGCAGCCGCCGCCACCACCACCACCGTCGCCGTCGCCACCGCCGTCGTCGTCGTCGTGCAGGCTGGGGGGTCAGCAGCGTCGCAGCCGTAACTGCCGTCACGAACGGCCTTTTTAAAACGACACGTTCTCGTTGATGTTGTCTCCGTTGTTGTTCACGCTGCTGTTGCCGCCGCCGCCGCGAAGAAAACGGCGCGACGCCCCGACGCGGCGGAAAGTTGTCAAAACGGCACAACGTTGCACACGCTACTGCTGCTTTTTGCTCCTGCTGCTACTGCTGCCGCTGCTGCTGCTGCTGCTGCTGCTGCTGCTACCACCACCACCACTACTACTACTACTACTAATACTACTACTGCTGCTGCTGCTAATGCTGTTCCACCTTCTCCTCCTCCTCCTTTTCTTTCGACTGCTGTTGTTGTTGCTATTGTTGCTGCTCTTGCTGGTGGTTGTTCGCGGCCGCGGGTTTTGGCGGGTTTCCACAAGCGACGAGCGCGCACACCACTGGCACACACCGCGGCCGCCGTGCATTCACCTCGTCCTCGCACCTTGCGCCACCGCCGCTGTCGTCGTCGTCACTGTTGCTGTCGATACCGCCACCACTTTCAACGTTATTAACCTCCGCCTTGTTACTAACGTTCTCTTTTTCAACGACTCTCTCGATATCTCCTTCTGACGGAACTTTACTAATTCGCGCTGTCGCGACTGGTTTTCGCAAATGTCTCCTCGTGCACCGAGACCAAAGCAAAAACGGTATCGCCACGCTACTCTCGGACACGCGTCGAGATTACACACCTCTGAACTAACCTCGTTGTAACCGGTTCCGAATACCGACTGGCGGGCCAACGCATGCAAACTGTTCAACGTTCTCCCACTAAACGCGAGACTTGTATCCCCTAATCGCGGAGATACCGCATCACTTTCACGGGCGAACATGGAGCTCGATCCATGCCGAGTGTTTTGCAAAATGTCCGCCTCTCCGTTTCGTGGCGCTTCCGATCTATCGTTCTACTCTTGTCTCCTCAATACTTTTACCTTTTCCATGTGGTTTTTGCTGTTACTCAGGGTTACCAACCCCTCCCCCCTCCCCCTATCCTGTCCAATTTACCCATCTGTGATGTAAACTAGATTTTTTTTCAATCGCTTTAAACGGATATCTTGTAATGTTACGTTTTTTTATTCTACATCTTTTTTTCTTTGTTAACATCTTTATTTTTGTATGAAAATTATATGTAAATTGGATTTTTTATTTCATTTATCAAAATATAGATATATGTAGACATATAGTCTTGTAAGCTAGGTTATATTAAAGTGTTTAACAGATGAAAATTTTGTATTAAAATGCATTATGTACAAATAAAATCTTAATAAACATTTAATTTTTATGTAGCCTTTGTACATATTATTCATTTTATGGTCAGTTTGTCGTAAGTTGTATATTTTATAAAATAATGTATACGTAATGGTGTTATTGATGTAATATTTTTCCCGTCGATGTAATTTAACAAGAATCGATAATTTTCAATTAGTTAACTAAACCAATTTCTAAAAGAACACTAATAATTCACAGAATACAGAATCAACCGATGCAATAACATTTTTCATAATCGTAAATTTTAATATTTATTGTGAAATTTATTTAAGAATCACGAAAAAATATAAAAACCTATATTGTCATTGAAAGTCTTAATTAAAAGTTTATGAGATTCGTATTTCGAATTTTTTGAATAAATTTTACAAATCTTTTTTGATTAAGGTAGGTAATGTTATAATAATATTTTTTGTTCAATTTATTGTATTAAGTTTGAATATAGTATTTTCTGTACGTAATGTTTAATAACTCATACGCGCCAATAACCACGTGACCAGTTCGTAAATAGCAGCTTTTTTATAAATATGTAATGTTAATATTGATGTTATAATTGCAACTGTGTTAAAAATAGGCTATTACCTTACAGTTAATATATTGTAATTAAAGATTATTTGAAGAATTTTGAAAAATAGTAGAAACAGCTTAAATATTTTCCAAATAATGTAAACATTCGCAATGTTACAATATAATGCAGTACAATAGTGTAATTTTGATATTTTTTTACTGATGTTTGATATTTGTACTGTCTTTGTATTGTATTATCATTTCCATATATTGACGTTTCAATTATAAATATAATTGATAGATAATGGCCACACAAAGCATAGAAAATATTTTTGGTTCAAAGTTTCAGCAGTTTGTATTTTTTTTTAAATTTAATGCTATTTTGATTATTTATTTTTGCTCTTTTAATTCTTCTTTTTTTGAATTAGGTACTGTCTATGTCATAAGATATTACTTCAACAAGATAAATGTGGTGCCTTCAAAATGTCTGTAAATAATTCCAATAAAACTTTTACAGATTGTTTAAATGTTTTCAATGATATTAAATTAGAAATGAATAAGGAATTGGAAAACTTACAGAAAGAAAAGTCTATAGATCGTATGTATATATCGCAAGAGTATCATAAGTATTTATAATACTTAGAACAAGTTGACCATTGAAATAACAAATTATTATTTTAGATTTAGCTGAAATAAAAGCTAAAACTGAAACAAAAAAATGGAAGATATTTCCTAAAGAAAACGTGTATCATCATTTGTGGCATATGAATAATGAATTAAACATTTATTTATATAATACATCTTCAACTTTACCAAGCTATAAAAGTTATACAGATTTAACAAGTTGCCTTCTTAACACAGATAAAACTGGAAATGAGATATATAACTTCATTATAAAAGAAACTATCAAAAATAATATTATTACTAATTATGAAATTTCTATTCCAACCATTTCTGTACTTTTAGAGCAATTTAAGAAAAAACATAAAAAATTCCATTATTTTAGTGTTTTGAAACATTTAACTTGTAAACAAGAATTTAATCAAAGAAAATCAAAATGTGAATATCAAATTAACAAAAAACAATTGAAGTTATTTTTTGATCTTATATTTGCTAAAGTAGTTCCTTTAAACATATTTGGAAAGTTAAAAAATTTAAAGAAAATAAAAAGAATTATGTTTTATCTATTAGATATACCATGTTATGAATCACTTAATTTAAGACCTTTTATTGAAAAATTAGATGTATGTTACTTTTTGACAAAAATGATTACAATAAATGATTTTGCATTACAAACATATATTTATATATTTCAGCTATTTAATATCAAATGGTTACAAGATATTAAAAGTATAAGTATGCAATGGTGCATTATAGCAAAATTTGTAAAATGGTTTTTTGTTGGATATCTTTTAAAAATATTGCATACTTATTTTCATATGACAGCTTCCAAAAGCAATAATGAAAGATTATATATTATGCGCTCAACTTGGAATCTTGTACAAAAGAAATTTATTAAGAAAAGAATACGTTCGAAAATCTTGCAACCAGATATTAAATATAATGAATGGAAGCCACCAATAGGTATATACACGTTATTTCCTAAACAGTCTGATGTACGACCTATATTTAAACCAGAAAATATTAAATCAATGTATGTAATTAAACTATGTTTAGCAATAGTAAATGATTCTGTATTTTAAAAAGAAAATTGATTAAAAAATCATTTTTTAGATATTATATTTCTAAAGAGCAAAGTTGTTTGAATGTAGTATTTAAATTTTTGAAACAATTACATATTACAAAATATGGAGTCACTAATTTTGAACAAAAATGGAAATCAATTGTTCAATACAAATGTAATGAAGCAACTAATTTATATTTTGTATGTTGCGATGTAGCAAACGCTTTTGGTTCTATAATACAAGGTGCAATTGTTTTCAACTTCAAATATTTAATATACCTACAAATAAATATTAAAATTTTTATTTTGTACTTAGAGGAACTATATAACATTATACAGTCACTGTGTAAAGATCTTCCAGAAAATTTGATGTTCAAGTATTATGCAGTTAAAAGTAAACAGGCTAAGGAAGTATGTTACAAACAGTATTTCTCTGACCCAAGTTTGCTATTACCTTTAGCACCCAATGTATTATATTCAGATACATGTAAAAACTGGCAACAAATAAGAAAAACCTGGTTACTGGAACAAATTTCAAAATTTATTTTTTGTCAAAGAGTATGAAAAACAAGATTTTTAGATAATTACATATCATTAAAATATAAATATTATTTAAAATTGGAATTTGAGTTTACAAAACATAATATTTTAATTTATAGGTAAAAATAAATAAAAAGGTTTATGTGATAACAAAAGGAGTTGTACAAGGATCACCAATATCACCTATTTTATCAGATATATATTATAATTTTATTTTACATAAAGAAATGTCAGCATATTTAAATGCCGGAGAAATTATAAAATACATGGATGATATTTTATATGTTACTAAAAATGAAACGTTTGCAAAACAGTAAGATGCAAAATCATTTATGATATATCAATGAATTCACGAACATATTTAATTTTATTGTCATTTTGCTATATATTTTGCATCTATTATGAAATAGATTTTTACAATCAACAAGGAAAGGTATCCCGCAATATAATTGTTACTTTAAAGTATCAAAAACTCAGAGTAACATAATTTGTAATGAAACTATAGCTGTGAACAATATTATTTACATTGGCTATAAAATTAATTGTACTACTTTAGAAGTAGAATATAAACGTTCACAAAAACATTTATGTTCAATGAAATTTTTGAAAAAAAATGATTTACCTCCTCTAATGTAAGTAATTGTGCAAATACATGTATAATATATATATTATTATGAAAAGACCTATTGTATTTTATAGAAATTATAATTATAAATTTTTTTCCAGAATTTTAAGGAAGCAATTAAACAACGTAGCATGTTTGAGATTATCTAAATTTATTTTAAATAGAACAATTAATTCTAAAATGACCATAATAAGGAAAATAAGAAAAATATGTTTACTGCAAGCAAAACGTGCTTGCACTTTGATAAAAGAATTATTTGATAGTAATCTAAGAAATGTTAGAGGTATACTTTTAGTTATTCAAGAAACTAATGAAAGAATTGCAAGACATATTATAAAAATATTTTTAATAGGTAAGACAGATTACAATAAATTATCATAAAATATTACTATATATCAATATTTATTTTAGGTAAAAGAGGAATAATAAATAAATTAAGTTTTCACAGATGGAACCATAAAATTTTGCACATATTATGGATGTCTTATGTAACAGTTTTTATGAAGGATAAAATTTTACAACCAAAATTTATCAGATACTTTTCAAAATGCAAGTGAAAAGTAAATAAACACGCAGTTTTATAATGTTCGTATAAATTATATTCTATATTTCTATCTTTATAAGTTGAACAATTATTTAATTTGAAATATTTGTTTTCATCATATGCATATATATTTATTTTCACACATATTAATCATATTTGTTTTTTTGTTTTTTTTACTATTGATTGTTCCTTTTATAATTTATAACACTTTTAAATATATATACTATCTAATATTGAAATTACTTTGCATTAATTATTTCTAATACTATATTCAAAAGTATATTCAAAATCTTTGATCAAAAATAAACTTGAATTTTAAATTAGAATATAAAATATAAAAATAAAATAAATTTTATAGTTAATACATTTTAAAATTCAATAAAATATTAAAATATAATCATTAGATATATAAAACAGTATTTACGAAACTTAATATAATAATATTTAGTAATACCAACAAATAATTTGATAAATATTATGAACATGCTTTAAATAATATAACATTTCTCTGTTCAGAGAAGAATTAAGTATTAATTTGAATTAAGTTTTTATTTCATACATTTAATTTGATAAAAGCTCAAATAATTTCGTAAGTACTGCAAATACAATTTTATAAAATATTCAAAAATTAAAGATATTTTTGAAATGCTACATTTATGATAATAATAGAACGTCACTTCCGCTAACATTCTGAACTCGTTATAAAACATACATGTTACATATATAATATTTTCCTCTAAAACGTAGAAATTGTTAGCAATCAAAATAAATCTTAGGTTAGAGTGAAATATTGCACATGTGGTGTAGAAATTAATTCTGCATTTATTTATCGTCGTACATGCAGTTCATTAAATTTTAATATATTAAATTCTAGTATTTGGTTCTTACAACTATAAGTTTGCAATATTATCTTCATAAGTAAGTTCAAAATGATATTTTGAAATTTATAACAATTGAATTACGTATTATTTAGACGTTCGAACATACAATATTCAATTTATGAGGAAATATATTAGGAAATAATGTATAATACATAAAGGTCACATTTCAAGAGATATAAATATATTTAAAAATTTGTATTAAATAAACAGTTGAAGATTCATAAAAAAAGTTAGAAGAACTTAACCAGAAAATTATTGATAATATTGAAGTTATGCATCATGTATTTAAAAGTGAAAGTGAGAACAGAGATATAACATTCAGTCCATTTTGAACAAGAGAAGAATTTTGTGAAAAATAAGAGGGCTTTTATTTTTATTTTGACATAGTATTCGATAATAGCCAATTCTTGTAAAAATAAGGATAATATTACTTTATTATGCTTTAAAAAAACAATAGTTTAAGATACAGTAACAATGTGACTCTAAATTATTAATTTTATGAACATTTCTCTGATGCATATATTAATATAAATAAGTAATGAGGAAAGATAAAATTTTTATAAATTTGATATGAAAAAATCTTATATGGATTTATATATATAAAATCAACAATGTCGAAACCTACTTGTGACACATGCTTAATGCATTTCCAAGATGATTATGCCTTGCGAGGTCATCTTGCAGGTAAAAAACATTTGAAAGAATTAGAACGAGTACAAGCTGTGGAAAGATCAATTGTTGTCTCGCCATTACCAAAATTTATTCCTACTCATAGACTTATTAATTTTTTTCAACAATATGGTACAATTAAAAGGCATCAATTTGGCCCAAATTATCTCACAGTTGAGTTTTGTGACAAGTAAGATAAATTTAATATTGTTATTGCTGCAAAATCATGAATCAAATTATATTTATAATCCTTTAACATTGTAGAAATCCTACAGAAATTCTATTAAACAAACCAATTTGGATAAATAATATAATGTTGAATATAAAAAAGAAAAAAGCCCATAGTAAGTATTATTATTCACTTAATAAATATAATTTTATGTTTTTAAACTATATTTTGTTTTCAGATCTGAAAAGATCCAAATCGAGGAAAAAAAATAGTCCCATAGAAAATACAGATTCTATAAGTTATGATAACATAAAACATATATTTGAAGAAGAAACTACATTTGATAATCAGTTAATTATATTTTTAAATGCAATACAGCTTAGTGATGCTGAAATAGAAACAAGATATCAATCTGTTTGTACACAATTAGACAAAATATTTAAAGTGATATTTCCAAAATGTAAAACATATAGATTTGGTTCAACTCAAACAGGATTAGGTTTTAAAGAATGTGATTTAGATATATATATGGATATTGGTAAGACTTCAAATTTATTAAATTATTACTTTATAATATGTATAAATATGTATATATATATATATACATTTATTTTTCAATAATATGATTCTTATTGAAGGAAAACCAATAAATGAAAATAAAAGTACTTCAGGTTCATGGACTATGCACCAGATTTTTAAAGAAGTAAAAAAAATCATGTATCGAATGAATTGTGTTTTTTCTGACATAATATCAATTCCAAAAGCTAAGACTCCTATTATAAAATTTTATTATGTTAGGACAAATGTTTCTTGTGACATTTCATTCAAAAACAGTTTGGGTATATATAAAAGTCATTTGATAAAATATTGTATATTTCTTGATAGTAGGCTGAGACCATTAATGATGATTATTAAATATTGGGCACGACATTTTAAAACATCAAGTGGACAGAAAATATCCAATTATGCTTTGGTATTATTAATTATATTTTATTTACAACAACCATCTGTTAATATTATTCCACCCTTAATGATATTACAAAATACATGTCAACCACGAATTATAAATGGATGGCAGGCTAATTTTGATGAAAATGGAGTATTGCCACCGATTACAAATAAAAATAGTATTCCGGAACTTCTTCATGGTTTTTTCTTTTTTTATGCAACTTTTGAATTTAAATCGCAAGTAATATGTCCAATAGATGGAATGGTACATACAGAATCAGAGTTTAAAAATATAGAAAATTTACCGTCATGTATGGATAGATATAAAGCATGCGCAAAAGAAGATGAAAGTCTTAAATTAAATGTTAATAAACCAATGTGTGTACAAGATCCTATAGAATTAAATCATAATGTTACAGCAAGCACGCAGGTTTCTACATTAGATTCTGTTGTAAGATATTGTGCAATTGGTGCAGAAATTTGCGCAATGTCTAGCAGAAATAACTACAGAGATTTAATGAAAACTTTGCTTACAACACCTTTACCAAAAGGTAAATTTAATGTTACAGTTTCTGCAAATCAGTTTCAGTATGGATCAAACAGTATGGAAACATGTATAGACATTATAGAAAAAACCAAATTTTTAAAGCGTGACTGGCATTCTATTGTCTTTAACATAGTAAAAGATATTTTTGAAAAAGTTTTTAAAGTACAAGTTGAAGTGTTGCCAGCTGAAACAGGAGCAAAACAGCAAAAGATTGAAATGTTGTCAGATGTGCATATAGAAAAACAGCAAAATATCATACTTCGTTGTACTGGGTCTCATTGTGTATGGCGCAATAGACAAAGTAATAGTATTGTTCTAGATCCCAATTTGAGTTGTTTGCAAATAGAAGCTCTTATGTCTCAGCAAGCAATAGAAAAATACAATAAAGAAGGGAATATAAATAAAATAAATTTAGATTTCACATGTATATTTAAAAAGAAAGATCCTTTAAAAGTTATATTAACTGTAAGTAATAAAAATTGTGATGATCATGTTTTTCAAGAATTTGCATGTTTTGCTAGAGATAAGCTAATTGAGATCATTAAACGAACATTAATAGACGTGCAACAATTCAGCAAATTTTAATATTAATTTTCATAAAATTGTATAAAAATTGAATGCACATATCAAATTCTGGACCAAGAACATGTAGTTTTGGAAAACATTTTCATTTGTATTATATTTCATTTATATAATTTCTATGTATTGATCTATATTTTAGATCGTTTTTTAAATATGGATATTAATTTAATTTAATAGAAAACCAAAATCAAATTTAAATAAATTCTGAACTATATTTCAAATATTCTTTTTATTAATAAGTACGACTTTCTGTACAGAATTATTTATTAATTATTAAATATATTTCAGCAGCTGATAATCATCTAAGAATAGGTAATATGACTTAGATAATACAAAATGATTCTACTAATCGAAAGATTTATAATTTTTGTACTGTATTAATAAGTATTATGTATGTTAATATAAATATAAAAATTTTATCTTGCTTGATTTGCTTATTTGAACTCTTTATAGTATTTTTAAAAATTAATTGTATTCTTTAAAATTAATATACCACATGCAAGTAAAAAGGACTTTGAAAGAAAAAAAAATCTTTGAATTTCATTTTGTTATAATTTCTGTAGCGCAATTTATAGTATTTATATTAATATATAAGTTAATTATATGAATTAATTTTAATAAATGTATTAATATTATGTATGGATTTAGATAATTCTTAAAATTTAAATATCTATTTTTATCTATCTATTGATCTCTACTGATATCTACTGATATATAGATGAGCATGAATAATTTAAATTAAATGTTAATACTTGAAAATAAACATACATACATCAAATATAATCAAAATAATTTTTGTTATATTAATAAAATAAATTAGCATAACTATATTAATTATTAATAAAAAGAATTTTAGAATGTAACATTACGGAGGAGTATG
This sequence comes from Frieseomelitta varia, assembly GCF_011392965.1. Lineage (NCBI taxonomy): Eukaryota > Metazoa > Arthropoda > Insecta > Hymenoptera > Apidae > Frieseomelitta > Frieseomelitta varia. The sequence goes on from NW_025110666.1 coordinate 293,231, forward strand.
CACAAAAGTTATATTTATTACTGTAAAAAACTATTTTTAAAGAATAAAAAATAAATTTCTATTTTTTTATTTCATTGCTTCACATTTAAACATTTATATATATTATTATCATATTATATACATATTTATATTATATTATTAACAGATAAAAAATATACATTACATCGCGTGTTGTTCATAGTAGCTTTTATTATATGTACCAATTTTAAATTAAAAATAAAATATTAGTACGATGTGCTATTGTATTACTTTAATTGAAGTACAAGTAAAATAAAAATAAATATATTGTTTCATTTCTTTTTTACAGAAATTATAAATATTTTTTGTATAAAAAAATTATTATTAAATTAATATTACACCATATACATTTTGAAACATTTGCAGGATATTTTAACCTAAAAGTTTTTTTTACGTTTTTAATCACATCTGTCATTTTTTTATATTCTAAAAAATGTAATTTCAAGAAACTTTTTTTTTAAAGTAATAGTTTCCAAGTTGGTGGCATTTTTAAATGAAAAAAATTATTAATTTTACATTGTGTTTTGAAAGTTACATGTCACATATGAGAAATGTAGAATAATTTTAAGTTTTTCATTTGATGTATTACATTATATTATAATTTATTTATATTATATTAATAATGTTATAATTCAGAAAATGTTTTAATATTAGAAATAATAATAAATATTTTAAATGTTTTAATATTATATAGTTACTTAATTGAGTATACAATTAAGCTGATTTTATGTTGAAAACAATATTTTATATTTTCAAGAATAATAATATGTAAAACATATTATTTTAATCTTCAGTACCGGTTAAAATGGAATATTTCAGTTTATAAAAATTATTAATAATAAATGGAACAAGACAATAAATCATGAATAGTGTAATGTATAAAATTTGTAATTATCACATATTTACACAATTCGATTTGTAAATGAATGATAATATAAACAGTGGTTTCTTCCGCACTGTTTGTATTGTCCCATAAAATGTTTATTCAACAAACATTATGATTTTACAACATACAAATAATTTTATAATTTTCATTTCAAATATAATATTAGTAGATAATATCCGTGCAAAGAATATTTGTATTTATAATATAATGTTTAAATCCAATGTATTTAAATCCAGTGTATTTAAAATATATTTTAATAATAATATCTGGGATAATTCCAACATATGAAGAAGCATATTTTAAATAAAACAATAAATTCACATCCTTCTTTTGAAATTTTTGCATGAATAGATAACTTTTTTTGATACATTGATATATTTGATTACATAATTCTACATTTAAAGTTTGTGCTTTAGACAAGTAGTTTTAGAATTTTCCACGAAAATTTCCACGGCCACGATAAGGTCTTCCACCTGAATATTTTCCTCTGAACACATGTTTCATTAGTGAATTTGACCTGCCTCTTGGTAGTTTTCCTCTTCCATGCCAATCTGTTCCTCTTTGGAATGTATGTTCCAATTCTAATTCTTCTCCAGAATCTTCTAGCATCATAGGACTTTCACCACGACTATGATCACTTCTGTTTTCATGAAATTCACCACGTTCTAAAGAATGTCTATAATTAGGCGAGTATCTTTCACGAACATAATGCTCTCGAACAGATCCTTTATGACTGGAAAAATTATCTCTGTTCCTTATTGGAGATTCTAATTTCATATTTCTTGAACTATGATCTACAGGAGATACAGAATCTATATGATGTTTACGATCATCAATCCTCCTAGGAGGGGATACCGTTCGATTCCAAGTTCTTTTTTGAGAAGAATTACTTAAACTCCATCTTAAATCGTCAGCCTCCCGAAATTTAGATGTACAATCAAGTGTTTCACGCATATTCCAATCCAGGCGATCCATGATAGGTCTTTTTTCTTCTTTAGCAATATGCTGTAAGTCTTGAGGATATACTTGTACTTCAAAATCTACCATAGTAGCACTAACTTGAACAAATTTTGTATTTGTTTCCACTTCATCAGTTTGACAAATTTTTTGATGCATTTGTATATTTTGTTTTATGGAAATTAAATGTTGTTCTTCTTCTTCCTCCCACTGTATTTTGTTTTTGCTTTTTTGTAAAAGAATTGAATTCGATGAATATACATTTTGTTCACTTTGTGTATTCTCCTTTTTTGGATCATAGAAAAATCGCCCCTTCATTTTTAAACGAAGATCTTCTGTAGGAAGTTCATGCAAAGCATGTTCACAACGACGTAATAATTCTGGTTTGAATCCTATTGTTAAACAGAAACATAATTATGTAAAATTAATATATTAACTTATTTCACTATGTCACTGTGCTTGAATTAACTTGGAAAGAAAATATTAAAAATTTTTTTAATATAAACAAACTAAAAAGCATTATAAATAAGCGAATAATTATTCTTACCTGGATACAAGACTGGCAGACTAGTTGAATCTAGAAAATGTATGAAACATGAAAAATAAAGTATTAATTTTGTTCATTGTAACATAAAAAATATCTTGCAATACTGTATGTATAATTTTGAATAGTAATTAGATAAAAATATATTCGCACCTTTAGCGGAAACAGATGCTTCCAACAGACTGGATAAACTTGTTTTTTCAAATTGCTGTAAAATTAATTCGCAAGATAAATAGTAATACTTTTATATAAAGTTTAAAAAATTTAATTTCATATTATGTTAGAAGGTACGTAAAAATACTACTCATTAATTTCAAAACAATATTTGTTGTTTTGATAATACAGAATGAAATATATATAACTATAAAAAAATAACTTTTTGTTATAATATATAACAAAATTACTTTTGTATCTGAGATGACTGGTGGTTCAGGAGTTTTCAATCGTTCTTCTTGTGAAGTGTGATATCCATTATAAGAATCTGTAAATCCGCGTTCCCTGTAGTTTTGAGAGATTGTATCTTTAGATTTATTTGAAAATTCAAAATTTTGAATTGGAGATTGATGAGTGGAAGGAATGCCATGTGATGAATTATATGTTTGCACATGATCCACTGTAGTTGTAGCAGATTCATGTTGTGGCGATGAAATTTGTGGTGCTGGAAGAAGTGTTGGCCTATGTGTTGATTGAATTGAACCAGTATTTGGTTGATTATACATCACTGGACCAGAAACATATTCCGTTTGAGATAATTGGTGTAATGGAACAGAATCAAAATTCATTGGCTGAGATGAATTTTCGAAATTCATGAATGTTGGGCCACCAGTTGTTATATTTGATGACATTGGCGGTGCTAATCCAGTTTGATGCATGTAAGGTGGCATTGGTATTGATGATCTAGATTCTGTTTCTTGCTGATATATATTATTCATTAGAGGTGGTATGCCGTCCATGGAAGAATGTGTATATCCGGCATTCATGTGTGATGTCATTATAGCTTCATTTCTTAGTTGTCTTGTAAGTTCATTGATAAAAGGAGATCGTTTTCTTCGACGTTCTAATGATCTACTTCGAGTTCGACTTCGTCGGCGAGGGCTGTAACGTCTATTAATTGGTGAACGGCTGATTTTTCTTCTAAGACGATCCGTACTGCGACTTCTTTGTCGATCACGAGATCGACTTCTTCGGCTTGACAATTTAAAGTTTAAATTAAAATATTTTATTAACCTAAACCATTAACAAATTTACACCACCATAATTTAATAAAAAAATAAAATTTTTTACTTATTAACTGAGCTAAGCAATGATAAAATTAAATTTTATACTTGTCTTACAAAAATCATTTTGTACAGAAAACATTCTTTTATTTTTACAGTAAAACTTAAGTAGTTATATTATGCTTAAAAATAATCTCTTCTCACCGTTCATGTATATTTATACGTCTCCTATTTCGTTCAGCACTCCATCTTCTGTCAGCACTTGTTCTTCGTTCCCAACTAAGTCGTCTAACTGGACTTCTTCGTCGTTCAGGACTAAATCCAAAAGGGCTTCTGCGAGCAGAATTAAATCTTGGGCTTCTTCTTTTATCAGGACTAAACCGTAATGGACTCCTATGTCTCTCATTGCTCAGTTTAAAAGCACTTCTAGAACGTTCTGGACTTAATATTGGGGGAGATTTTCGTCGAGGAGAATTTAGTCTAATTCTATCTGGCGTTCTACGGCGTAATGAGTTTCCTCTTTGACGTTCTATACTTTTACGTCGTTCTCGGATCTTGTGGATCTGTGCTTGTTCTATATTTTGTCTCTCTGTAATGCTCTGAATTGCTTCAGTTTCTGTACCTGGAGGTACAACATTATCAGAGTCCAACAAATGTTTAATAGCTTTCTCCTTTTCAGCTAAAAGTTTGCTTTCATTATCTCTTTTCGTACGTATTTTATCCTTCTCTATATCTTTAGTACTTTTAGAAGGATCACGACGAATTTCTTCATGTCTTTTTTCTTCTCTCTTTGGCCTTTCACGATTGTAAGATCCTTTGTAGTCACGCCGATATCTTTCCCTATAAGTAGGCTCATAATAATTTTTTTCTGTACGTTGCGAATTATTTAAAGAGAAGAACTAAAATTTAAAACAAAGTACATTGATTGTTCAATATAATATTAATTATTAGTCAAAATTGTAATAGGTATAAATGTATAAAAATACATTTATACGTATTATGTATAAAAATCATAATGTGTATAATTACAAATTATAAATTGATTTGATAAAAATTTTTTGTTACGTCTTATAATAATTGTAATTATTATATAACAAATTCATTTATATTTTATAAAAAATAGCCATAACAATAATTTGATATTATTATTGCTACCTAGAAGAACGCTTCTGTTCTTGATCCTTGATATGAGTTTTAAATTCAATTTCACGACCTTTCTCTTCATCACCTTCCCAAGCATCGACAACGTCTAAACCTTCCATAAAGTCTTCATCATCAAGAAATTCTTGAAGTTCCTCGTCTGGTATATCCTTTAAACCTTCAATTGCACGTTGAACATCTTCGTTTGTACTTTTTAATGCAGGTTCCTTTTTATCAACACTTTGTGTTCGACAAAACTGATCTGTTGATTCATTTTGCACATTGTTTTTAACACTTGAATCTTTCATTTTTTTTGCTAAATCACACATGTTTCTGAAAGATCAACTAAATTATTAAATCAATTGAAAACCATATAGAATTAACATTTCATAACGTTTCGTACTAAGATAAGTTTATAATAAACAATTCAAAAATTTGGTCTCACTTATATTAAAATCAAGTCGATTCAAAAATTTTCAAAGAACATTATATTATTTTAATTTTACATTTTAAGATGTTTATGTCTGTATAATAGTAATAATAATTTTAATAAAATATTCGTACAATAGACATAATGAAAAGTACTGCAAAATTTTCATTATTAAGTACATTTAATTTCATTCGATTTATGTACTCAATACAATAATAGTATTTAATATTTTTGAAATATATCGAACCTCAAATAACAAACGCACCTCTTAACCCTTCGATGGAATATATAAAATTGATGTTAACACTCTCATTACGTAAGTCGTATTATTTTTATTTTAAAATAAAAATAATTCAAAAAAATCGTGTGTTCCTTTTGATTTTCCAAATGCTTGCAATACATTCACGTTAAGGGTCAAAGTTACAGTTGTGTCAAGTAGACTGTTCTAATAGGTAATATACGCACTTATTGTTAATAATACTCAATACAATTAATATACAACACGTGACTTCAGTGGCAATTACAACGTGTGTCAATAAACAATATAAATTACATGAATGAATAACATTTAACCAATTTCTTCTTAAACTTTGTTGTACAGAGATATTTGAATCTAAGACATGTGAATCTTGAAAAGTCAACATCTATCTATTCCGCCATGTTGGTTACTAACAGATTTGAGATAGTATAAAACAAGGGTATGCTTGTATGAATTTCGGTATACACTAAAATCATATGTTATTAATATGAATGTTATATTATTTATTTAAATTACTTTGCTGAGCTATTAAATTTTTATGAAATTTAATGTGAAACACTCTCATACTGTAGTACTGTGTCATAATAAATACTCTCATTCATATATCCTCATGCAACCATATTCGATAAAAAGGGAGAAATATACAATTTAAATGATATAGATATTATTAATAAATAATTCTATTGGTTTATTATATTTCATAAGGTTAATAATATTAAAATACATGAATTTTTTAATTCTACCATTTTATTGTAACTGAACTTGCATACGTGCGTTCGTAAAATTTAAAACTGCCAGAAATTTTTATGATTAAATTAAATTAAGAAAAATTAATGTCCATTATTAGAACATTAAATGCGTTGTAAATTTATTAAATTAAAAGAAAAATAAATTTTTATTACGAAAATTGACCAACAAATAACTTAGCATTGGTAATCCCAGAAAGGAGTGATTCTACATAAAAGGATAAAAATAAAGAATAAAACATTATTTATAAAACGCTTTGTTTTCGAGAAAATCGAGTTTAAAAATTTATCGAGCATAATGGAATTTGAATAATAATTGTAAATGTGACAGAAAAAAATAATTAAATAAATTAATGCAAAAATAAGTTGAAAATATAGAATAAAATTTTTTCATTTAAAGCTTCATTTTCAAGAAAATAGACTTTGAATATGTTTCGTTGAAAATTGCCTTGGTACTCGATAGACTTTCAAATTCAATTTTCTCAAAAACAAAGCATCTAACAAAAAAATTTTATTTCATATTTTTGACTCATTTTCATAGAATAATCTCCTATATTCTTTTCTGTCAGATTTAAAATTAGCTAAACTCAAGTATACCTAATAAATTTTCAAACTTGATTTTCTCACTAAACTTTTTACCTAATTAAAAATTTTATTCCTCCTTTTTAATTTATCTTTTTATATAGAATCCTTTCGCGATTATACTACGGATGCTGGTACACTCTGTATATTTACTAAATTAAAAATGATTTTACGCATTTTTATAAATTTAAAATATTCTATATGTTAAGATAATTTTATAATATATTAAAAATAGCAAATATTGGCGGCAATAAAAAATTAAATGAATAAATAGAAGTACTATTCAATTGAAATATGTTTATTGAATTGCAACTTAATCTTATTTAAAATTAGATGATCACATATAATTATAAAATAAATTTTATATTGAGTAATAATGATAAAATGTAAATAAACAACTGCATTTATTTTTGTAATGTAAGATTAAACAATTTTAATTAATGGTTAAAGGATGTTTGTAAATTATAATCATATAACATACATTTTATATTCTTCTTTATCGCATTTCTTAAAGCATTTCGAGCATTTTATGAAAGGAATGCAATACAGGAAGTATCTAATAAAATTTAAGTCCATCAAATGGAAGATTAACCACATGGTTTGTTGTCAATAATCAACTAGGCCTCTAAAAAAAAAGAAAAAAAAAAAA
>NW_025110666.1:300780-378244 GCF_011392965.1 Frieseomelitta varia
AAAAAAAAAAAAAAAGAAAAAAGAAAAAAGAAAATAGAAAATAACGAAACATTTAAAAAATCTTCTTAATTTTTTAATTTAATTTTAAAGATCATTTGCAATTTTACCGGCTATTTCTTGGACTTAAAGAACGAAGTGGAGAATCTCTGTATCTTCTACGAGATTCACTTCTAAACTTTTCTCGATCATCACGTCTGTCTCGTTCTCTATCTCTTTCTCGCTCACGATCATTTTCGAAATCTCTTATATCTCTATCTTTTCTTTCTCGACGAACAATTCGTGGACTACGACCAGGGCTTGGTGTACGTGATACGGAGGAATGTGAATCAGAACTATGACCTTCATAACGATGTCTTCGTTCCCTTTGTCTAAAAAAAAATTATTAAATAAAAAGAATATAAAACATAAGTAATATTAAATTAAATAAAAATAATAACATACTTTCTACGTAACTTCAAAGACATTTCTCGAATTTCATCTTCTCTATCTTGCCTTTGCTGTTCCATTTTCTCGAGTCTAAGTTGCTCGGCTTTCTTATCAGCTTTATCTAACATATAAATATAATTATAATAAACATAGTTATACTAAAATAACATTTATTAAAAATTCTGATATATTTTACTTACATTGCCTGTTTAATAAAGCTTGCATTTTCTTCTTAAGTCGTTCCTGGGGTGTGATTTTCAGTGACTGAAAAATGTAACTCTTAAAAGTCTGTTCCCAATTACTAAAATTTTGTTTTAATATGTAGAGCAATGTATAAAATATTTCTAAAATTTTAATACAAATTTTTAATTGTATTGTTTTTTAATATTACAGATTTCTTCATTTTTAAAGTATTTAAACTTTTTGGTGCAAATAATACAATAAATTAAATTAATATTTTGAAAAATTTTATACGTATGTATATACTATTGAATAATATAAGGTATTTTCTAAGCAATTTTAAGCTGCGTTACGTGATAAAATTTATATTAAAATTTTAGAAAAATTATTATGCTACTACATATTAAAATTAATATCAAATATATCCTATATTGAAGACTTTTTCATATTACTATGTCTACGAAACAAATACATTAAACCACCAAAAAATGTTTCCATTCTGATAATAAAAATAATAAAAATTTCGCAGAAATTATTTCTGAGAAACTTCATTAAATTTAGCTATTATAACAAATACTTAACGTAAAATACAGATTTAAAATTTTCAAATTCTTTGTGGCTTTCTATTATTAAATATCTAATAAGAACTCGTAATTTATTAAACGTGAAATATAAAAAATATAATTCAAACGCCTTATATTATCCAACAGAATGAAAACAAATAGCACTTGTTGAATTTCTTCGTCTAAGGATAATTATATAAAGAGTATATACTGTCTTTTATTCTCTGTCTTTAAGTGACTAAGTAAGCGTTATGGTTCTTACTGACTTTGTGTCCGCCACCAGAATTTGTACTTAACCCTGCTTTTGGCTTGTTCCTGAAATGTTTAAGTTAATTAAAAAAATTTTTTTATATTGTAGCATAACATGTGTACTTAATATTAAATTTACATGTTCGTGATATTAGTAACCGTTGGTTTTGGTGTTGCCTGAGAAACTTTTTCTTCGTTATCTGATAATTCTAATTCCAAGCTTGATGATTTTCCACGTCGGCCATAATATCTAATGTCGCAATTAAGAAATAATATAAATACATTTATTACAAATTTTACTTTTAATTTATTAAAATATATATATATACCTTGGCAGTGCTGGTACTTTATTTTCGGTACTACGAGATCGTTTGCATCTGGATTGGCTTCTTGATCTTGATCTTGATCTTGATCTAGATCTAGATTGAGATTTAGTTCTCGATCGAGATTTAGATATTGACTTCGACGGAGAATAATGTCTTCGACGATAACTGTCTCTCGAATGACTTCTGTTATGTGATTTAGATCTTGATCTCGATCTTGATTTTGATCTAGATATACTACTTGAAGATGAACTTCTAGATCTTTTTGGACGCGATCGAGATCTAGATCTTGTTTTTGACCTTGAAATAGTACGTGAACGAGATCTAGTAAAACTTCTATATCGAGATCTAGATTCACTTCGAGTTCGTGATCGCCTTGAACGACTTCTTGTTCTTGATCTTGTGATTTTTCTATGTCTTGAACGAGTTCTTCTTGATCTAAAAATTATACATCAATTAGCAGCATAAATACAATTATTTAAGATCATCTAAATAAGATTATATACATTATATAAGATTATCTAAAACAAGCCATTTGAAAATAAACAGAAATGTTGAAAAAGTTCAGTTCTAAGAGGACTATTATTAGAGAAAATTTTTTTTCAGATAAATATATTTAGCAGATAATTACATTTAGATGATCTAAAGGTCATTTTTTAAATGGAGCTATGTATTTTTTAACGAAGCCTTATACGTATGCATTTTGAACGAAAGATGTAGAATTTTAATAATCATAATCATAATCATTCGAAGTTATTTAAAATCTTTTTGTGGCTGGTCAACCTTTTAAACATCTGTTGTAGCAAATTATTTTTAATTATTATTATTCTTAAGCATTTAGAGGAAGTTTATTTAGGTTCTATTCTGTTAATAAAGCTAAAAATATTCTGTTTCAGAAGTTTCATAATTAATTTTCATTTTTCATTCATTATTATGTTCATAACCTTGAATGACCATATGACAATTCATTGAAACTGTTTTGAAAACAATACAATTATAAATGTTCAAAAATACATTTAAAACGATGAAGATGATATTGAAATCTTCTAAATATTCCCACCTGAAAAAAATTTTATCTACATTGTGTAATTTTAGAACAAAATAAATTTTATTTCAGTCTTCCTTATTTCCAAAATTAATTCTTTCTTGGACATTTAATATTATTACGGTTATAAGGTATAAATATTTGTATTAATTCAAATATGTAATTTTAATTTTAATTTTTATTTATAAGTGTTAAAAAAAAGAAAATTTATCATCATAAACGTTTTAGTTTAAGTGTAAATAATAATAAATTGTAATTGTAAATGTTAATAATAATTAACTGTAATCATTACAATCTTATTTATGAAAGTGTTAAAAGAATTATTCAGATAACTCTTTAAATGATTCTAAATACTGATGAACTTACTTGGTCCTGGATGTACTACGTTTTCTATCATGGTTTCTGTATGATTTGGATTTATTGACAGATCGAGAGCAACTCCTAGATCTGGATTTTGAAAGTTTTCTATTAATTGTTCGTTCATTAAGTGTTGGGCTGTCCGACCTTCTACGTCTAAGATGAGAATAATTGACTTTTCTTGAATTGGAAGAAGTGACATGAGATGAACATCCATGAGTCTCCTCTTCCCCACCAAAACTTGTAATATAAGTTATTTGTCCAGTGTTTACAGGAGAAACAGATCTTGAACGAGATTTGGATGAAGATTTTCTATAGGGATTATATTCAGGACTTTCTCTTGCTGCATAACTAATAAATAAAATGCAAAATTATAGATATAAAATATAGAAAAGATTTTTTAACTAATTAAATATTTAATTAATAACTTTAATCTTAACTAGTAATCAGGTAACTAAGGAAAGATTTTCAAAATAGTGTAAAAGTAACTACCTAGGTGGACTCATAACTCGACCAATCATTTTTTTTTCTCTAAATGCACGTCTTTCTCTGCGTGATCTCCTACCCTGTGATATGAATTAATTAAATGTAATAACCAGTAATACATAATTAATAACTTTAATTGTTATATCATAAAGAAATATATATATATATATATAGTTCTGTTTATTTTGCAAAACATAAATATCTTGTAAGAGGCTGAAGTTATAAAAAAATATTCTTTTTGTCTTTTTTAAAAAAATTATCCTTATAAATAAAGTTGTATTAATGGTATCTGTAAGTGAGGTGGTGAAAGAGAACTCAAGGTAAAGATGATTTTTTTAAATGGAATTATATAATTTTGGATGCAGCAATCGATTTATCTGAACATTCTCTATAAAAAAAAAAAATATTTTCTATCGAAAAAGCCATTAATTTGATAGATATTTTCTCTTTAATTTTATGAGACCTATTATATGAAAGACAAGGAAAAACACCACCAATATTTTCATGCTTATGTTATCCTTGTCTTTCAGGGAACAAACACAAAACTAAAGTAAAAATATCTCGTAAATCAATGGTTTTTCAATATAAATAGATTAATACTTTTTTATACAGAATGTTCAGAATCAATTACTGCATTAAGACATAAGATTCTATTTAAAAAAAAAACAACTTGACTTTAAATTTTCTTTGATCACTCCATTTATAAAAAAAAACCATCATTAGGTATATCCGATATTAATACCGGATAATGTCTCTCTTTATAGTAAACAACTTTTGTAGCAACATTTTTTTTTTCACAACTTTAATCTTTTGCAAGATATTCCTATTTTGCGAGATAAATAGAACACCCTGTACAAACACATGCAAGATAAAATATAGGATTACATAAAGAAATATTTTACCGAATACATTGCTTTCTCTTCTTCTTGTTTACGTGCTTGTCTTAATGTTTCAGCTTCTTCAAAATCTTGTGTCAAAAAACTGAAATAATCAGCACCTAAAAGCCCATATTTCTGAGCTACTAAATTCATTTCATGTGCTTGTGATGGCTCTATTTGAGATACATCTACACAAATGTCTAAAAAGAAAAATTAAATATCTAATTTAATAATTTACCTAATTTATAATATATAGAACATAAAACATAATAATTATTTATAAAACATAATTTTATAATTTTTAAAGTTATACCTAGATCTATATCACTATCTTCATCATCTGCTTTTTCATCGGATATAACAGTATCCAATGATTTTACTGTTTCAGGTATTGGTTCTTCTGTTTCATAATTATATCCAATTGCAACATTATTACAAGACTTCTTCTTATCCCTAGCAGAATCTAATTTTGTTGATGAACCAAATTGTTCTTCCAAATGTATTTGGTGTAAAAATTTTTCTTCCGTTACTACATTGAAGACTATTATTTATCAAATAATTTTAAATAAAAATAAAATGTGGATTTTAAATGAATGCAATTTCCCACCTCCTAAAAATTCGTTTTGAACAATAATACGATAACGTTCATAATTGATATGTCTGTCTTCACTAGTGAGAGCAATATCTACATCAATAGAATCTGGTGCTTCTGGTATCCAATCAAGATGAGCGCGAACATCAAATCGGTCAATAAGATTGTCTTCATTTCCTTGCCAAGGCATCCTATCAATGTGACACATATTACACACGAAATTACTTATTTATATCTTGTTATAATTAAATTTTCAAATATTCTAACATTAGATTCTTATTTAATACATAAAATACTTTTCATGATTTATATATTTATATATGATATGAAAATATTATTTCAATTTCATGGTAGTCTTTAAAATTTCTAAAGTCAGAATAAAAAATTTTTTGTTATGACATATCATAATTATACATAATAATACTAGCTTGTAAAAATATACAAATGATAATTTTAATTACAATAAATAATAACTTATATTTATTAATAATAAATATAATTTTATAATATTAATATTCTTGTCTTTTTTTAAAAAGAAAATGTTACAATTTATTTATAAAATGAAACAATGTTCTCACAATAGATGTATTACAGTTAATAATACTAAAATACATATGGACTTACATATTCGCAGGACTATCACCAGCTGTAGCAATCGCTGGATCTAAATGTATCTTACAAGGTCTCCCATGAAGTTGCAGAAATTGTGTAGGATCTGATTTCTAAAGAAAATTTAAATACAATGTACACACGATAAAATAAAAGATATAAATGAAAAGATATGTCTATATTTATTGTATGAACGATATATATATGTATTTATTTCATATATGACATATATTATGCATATGACTATGTGATAAAAGAGGAATGAAATGTAGTCAGAGATATTGACGTTTTTAAATTACTATTAATAATTATAGGAACTATGATAGATTTGGAAATAAATTTAAGGTTAACAATTAAAAGAGGAAAATAAAAGTTTAGATCTCATTACAAAAAGAATAACGTTAAGTTTAGTAAATTCAACGGAGCTTGTATAAAAATTACTATTTCATTCGGTTACTCTTACAATTTTTTCATAATAGTCTCGTCGACGTTCAGCTCTACGACGATAATCTACCAACATTCCACGAATTTTCTTTTCCTGTTTCCGTGCTTCATGCCACATCCTACCACCTGTTTTTTTCACGCAAAAACTCATTTTACATATCAAATAATTCACGAAAATCACTAAATTAAAGAGAAACTTTTATGTAGTCAATAACTTTATATAAGGAATTCAAAATGTTATTAATTAACAGACTCTTTTCCTGAGAGGTAGACATATTGTATTTCACAAGCGCTGTCCAGAAAATATGATTTTACGTTATTCCATTGACAATATATTTCAAAGACCAGCTAAAACTCATTTGCGCACAATTTTCCTTGATATTGTATTTCTTAAAACATACTATTCAATGTTTGTAGTACAAACATTAGTTAAAGCTCTAATTTGAATAAATATCTTATAAATATTGATTTAACATAATCAAAAAAGTAAGTGATCCATCTTTATTAAAATTTTCAATAAATTTAACGGATTTTGTTCATAGAATAATGCAAATTAGTTAAGTAATCTATATAATATTTAATTTAAATTTATCAATTAGAAAATCTTTTTTCAAAAATGTGCTTACAAATTAAACAAATTGTATTATTATAAATTTCTATTATATATTAATGCAATTGAAAAAAATTACTCTTTATTTTCTTTTATAACTTAATAATTTATACTTTATGCCATACGTTGGGTTTTATCGAAGTCAATATATATTTTATATAAAGTCAACAGCAATATATAATAGCAATACAAAATACAGCATTTATTAAAACTTTTTACGAAAAATACTTACCGTGTATTATCATTACGTTATTTTTAAGTAATTTAAATTCTTCGTATTTTTTTCGATTTTTGTTTAATGCACTATTGGAAGAAAAATATACAAGGAAAGGATTAATGAAAGCAGCTAACAAATTTTTGTCACTTCTACATACAAAGTATATACAATATTTATTAGCTATAATATAATTAGGGCTAGATTACTCGAAACATTGAAATCTTAAAATTCTCAAAATTTAAGAAAGTTTCGAGTTTTGAAAATTCAAAATTTTATACTTTTTTCGTGATTCAAAATTCTCGAAACTTCAATAAAAAAAAGTATAAAATCAATGAATAAAGAATCATTTATAGCGTATATAAAGAATATATGTATTTAATTCATGTGCATCTCAAATATTCGATAAAAATATTTTATGAACTTTCGATAATTGTTTTTTTTTTTTTAAAGAATGTAAGCAGTTATGCAGTAGATCGTAATGATAGAAAGGTCGAGAGTTCCATTTTTTAATTATCAGAGAAATAATATGTAAAGACAATCAATCATTGTTGCCTATAGTGGAGGATATAGAATTTTGAGCTTTAAATTTCTATACGAAAATATTTAGCAAATAAAATAATCCCAGTGTTATATGAAGAACTCAAGTTGAAAAATTATTGAAAGAAGCGGAATGTTCTGGGGTTACAACCAGGGATCGAAAAAGTTACAGCACTTTTAGATTAGGTTTTATTTGAAATATGAATCAGAATTTTTTCGTAAAATGTTCTTACATTACAAGTTTCGATGAGAACAAATAAATAAATATTTTTAAAAATAAAAGTTTCAGACAGAATAGAACTTATAAAATATAAAAATAAAAATATTTCTGTCAAAGGAAAAGATAATTTGTTCATGAAAATTAAAAAAATTCTCAATATTTATAGCAAATATGTCACTGACACTGAACACTATTCAATGAATAATGCTCGAATATAAAAATTGCTTTTAATTAAATGTTCTAAAATAACTTGTTTCCATGGAATTTTATATTCTAAAACATCTGCTTCATGAGAATACTATTCAAAAGTGTAACATTTTTTCCTATAAAAATTTCACAAAAATAGATATTTTTTTTATATACATAAATTCGAATTAAGCCTTAATTTATTAGTATATCTCAAAATGATAAAGTTTGTTTTATTTGTTTGTATATTGTTTTAAAATTCTAAAATTCGGATTGTCATCGTTTCAATAAATAAAAGCATATCAGTGTAATTAAATTAAATTATTTTTTACCTTCTAGATTGCACGTTATGAACAAAAGATATGTCATTAAATTACTCTCATGAAATCAGACAACTTTCTGCAGTTTTAGTAATTAAAGAAATAATAACATACATATACTTAAATCTAATATATATATCATTATCTTTTTTATAACAACTTACAGTTGTAATACAATCAGAAGAATTATCAAAAAAATAATATTACCATAAAATTATCGTAAAATTATCATAAAAATAATAATATATAAAATAATAAATAATAATAATCCTGTAGTGAAAAAATTGTCATATGTAATTCTCAAAACGTAGTATCGAAAACATTTTATATATATTTTCTACAATATATATTGTAGGCAAAAATTATTTATTAGAAAAATAAATATAAGATATAAAAAAGTATAAAAAAGAGATTATAATATAGATAATGTAAGTTCTTTCCGTAAAATGATAGCTGTTTATTCTTCCGTTTAAAAATTCACAAATTTTAATTCAAAAATTTACTAATATGACAATTTTTTGTATAGGATAAAAACAGATTGGTAAAATGTATACCTATATTTATGTTAGTATCATTTCAAAGTGTCGAAATGCAAAAATTGAATTCATCACATTGTGAATTTCTCGTTGAATACTTTTGTAATTCTTTACTCTAATTTTTGAAGCATATCAATTCCTATTAGATCAAGTTTTTCTTTCCTTTAACAAGAACTCCCATAAAATGGCATAATATTTAATGATTTATCTGGGATTATATTTTTTTAACTTATCAGTTATTGAGATTATATTTAAAAAAAAAATTAATTGATTGCTATTTCATATTTGTTATAATTTTTCAATAAATGTACACATAATACATGATACATTTATTTAAATTTTTATTCATAGAATATGCTATTATTATTTTTCGGAAAAATCTAGTATATCTTGTGTCTTTCCAACTAAATGTCTAAATTCAGTACTCTTTTTAATTGATGTGATATGAAATGAATAATAATAAGAAACACATAACACATAACGTAACGATTAAGGTACATTTACGATTGAATTCAAAATTACATTTTATTATCTTAATATAGAATAGTATAATATTACCATATACACATTCAATAGCTCACTTATAATTTATGACTTATAATACATTCACAAACATTGATAAAGACAGTCATAATATTTTGTAGCACGTTTCATGACTGATGAAGCTACAGCGCAAGCTCTATTTATGTATAACGTATATTTTATCGACATTACAAATGATTATCTTAACAATATGATTTATTTAAGATAATGTTGCGTCTGTCATTCGGACTGACATTGCCCGATCAGTGATCACTATTAAATTAACATTTCCTTTCTGAAAATTAACTTTCTCTTTTCTATATAAAACTTCCCTTAAAATTAATATTAACATAAAAAATATATTTATTTTAACTTAAATTGGCTATTTTTATGACAACTTATACATTTCTTTTTCCTTTTTTTAACATTAACCATCAGTAACTCAAACGTTAATATTTAAATATATACTCATTTAATTTAGATGAAATTGTTGTATCGGGCTCATCTTTTCTTTGCCGATGCAAGGAATACGGTAAAATCTAATTACGTCAAATAGTGGATCGAAATTCAGAAACATGATTTCGTAGATTTTAGAATTTACGCCTTTCACATATAATTATCAACTATGACTCCTTTTATATTAGCCGATAAGATCTAACTATACTCTGGTAAATAAAAACTCGTTGTTTTTGTTTTTGCTTACGGGTATTTTTTCGACAAATTTTAATTTTCAATTTTATATAAAATCTATAAACTTCCGTTTTCCTAACACGTTTTTTTTTCTCCTTTTTCAACGATATAAGTTAATTTTCGAACATTATTTATTGCGAATTAAAAATATTTTTTTAATTCTTTATAAACCGTTTGTTTCTCGAACACATGAACGTTTACTATTTGCTACAGTGTGAGCACATTGGAGTACATTGTATTTGAATTTGTTTGTATAGCAATCATTTCAAATCGATGAAATTTATTTTGATGATGATTGGAGAAAGTGAAAAGCATAATGAAAAGACAAGCTCTTGGAATTCTTGTTTTTTTCTTTTTTTTCTCATATGAATTGTTTAATTTGATATATCGAAGCCCTTTATACAATTTGTCGAGAAGTGATTACTTTCACGTACATGTTAGAGTAGCAGTAACTCTATTTAATCGCGAATTTTTGCGGTTTCACGTACACACACATATATATATATATATATATGTATTGTACAAGCAGTCATAAGAAACCCCGTGTAGTTTAACTTTCTAATTTGTAATAGCTCTTTACGTTGATATAATTCTTTTTAAATTTCTTCTTTTAGTAATTATGTATGTCAAATACATTCTGTAATCAACAGAATGGTAACATTTTCAATATGATGTATTTTATACATTTTACACGCGTGGTGGCATGAATTATAATATTTTGCATTGGTACTTAAAGAAATTTTCCTTACGAATATTTTTCACAACTTTTTAACGTAAAGTACGTTTAAAGTAAAGCAACTAATAAAAACTTAATTAATTTTATCGTTTCAAAAATGTTTCTTCATTAATCACGCAAGGTCAGATCGACAATAACGTTGCTTTGCGAATATTATTATTAAAATATGGCTAGACATATTCAGTCAGGATGGTTCGCGGTGGTTGCATATTTTATTTTAATATTTATATATATATATATTATATATATATACATTTATGTATATATATAAATATATATATTTATATTTGTATTCATATTTATATTTGCATTTATATTTATATTTATATTCATATTTATATTTGTATCTATATCTGCATATATACGTATTTACATACGTACATATATGTATACACGTAGATATGCATAATGTATTTATCTTACTCTTAGCGTAATGACTAGATAAGTTTCGGCCACCCAATATAAACATGTTTGATCCCATA
This sequence comes from Frieseomelitta varia, assembly GCF_011392965.1. Taxonomy (NCBI): domain Eukaryota; kingdom Metazoa; phylum Arthropoda; class Insecta; order Hymenoptera; family Apidae; genus Frieseomelitta; species Frieseomelitta varia. The sequence continues at coordinate 311,989 of NW_025110666.1, forward strand.
TATTTTATTCATACCATTCCTTTGTTTACCAAATATATGGATAAAAATTTCCATGCCAAAATTCATTTCTTTATTATGCGTATGATATTTGTATCCTAAATGGCGCGTTCTTTCGGATGCAGTCTTTACATAACTGAAAAGATTATCTTGTCATTATATTTTTGGAAAATTTTAATATATATACAATACTTGTAAGGCGATATTTTATAACACGCTTTAGAAATATATGTTCATATAATGAATTTTTTTGTGAAACATGTGAAACGTGTATAACGAAAGGTGGTTTCGTTTGCTTTTTTTCTAAAATGAGAATATTGAAATTAGATGTTGTAAAATTTTTTATAGTCAAGTAAATTAGGTATCAAAGATTTTGAGAAAATTTACTTAGAATTTAAAATTTATTTAGATATATATGTATCTAAATAAATGAGTAAAGAAAAAGTTATAGCTAAATGAATTCATTTTATGAACATAAGCGTCCGAAAGAGTTGCTGATGAAGGGGACACATATCGTTCAATATTATATGTGTTACATACATTTAATATGATATGCAATGTGCAACACGTCGCTTACGTTCTTCTCTCACAATGGAATATGAACTTTCTGAATTTGTTCAAGGCTTGCTTCTTTTATAATTCTATGAAAGCATCCATAAAGATTAAATATAGGTTGATCCTTTATGGTATAAAATTTATATTGTTATTTTATCTAATTGTAAACTATAAAACGAAAATACTGCTTTAAAACAATGTATTTGCATAATTATATATCTACTATTGTGATAATTATAAATACAAAATCCAAAAAAAAAAAATAGCATACATAATAAATAGTACGTGTGTATTCGCACACTCTAAATGTATGTAATGAAGAAATATTTTGATTAGGGGTAAACATAGTTATAAAAAATGTAATATTTTAAAACTGTGATTATTGACAAGTTACGTCTGCCATTTTTTCATATTACTCAGTAAAATATCTTCTGTATTGTAATTTATATCGAATAGATTAAAAGATCAATTAACAAAGTTTATTTCACATTTCTTTTTTTCATAAATGACAACATCAATCAAAGTCAAGGATTTTTTAAAATTTAAAGTATTTCTTATATTTTATGTATGAAAATGGAATATAAATGAAAAATGTTGAGAATTAGCAGAAATAATAAAATGTGTATATATAAATAAAATCTTAATTCCCTCCCTTCAATCAAATGGTTATAATTTAGAATTGAAAAATATAAAAGAATTAATTATAAGTATTTCGTATACATTTCACAATTATGATATTAATTAAACATTATTTATTACTAAGTAATAAATATTCTAAAATACATTAATAACACTGGCAAATATTAATTATCATTTCTGAATGGGAATATTATGCATAATGATAATCTTTCTAATCTATATTTTTTATAAATCAAATAACGTTCAACGTGCAAACAGCATGAGATTTTACTAATAGAGTTATATTTATATATTTTTTACATTGCTATTCTGCTTGCTGTATTAAATCTAAAATGATTTTCATTTATTTAAAATACATACATACATTATGCAGGTATGTAATAATAAGAAAAATTATACATAATCAAAATATTAATGGATTATGAATAATGACGTTGTGTCAATAAATAAATATAAATTATCTTGCATTGAATAGATTACAAACAGGATAGTAACATTGCGATCAACACAAAAATATTTCTTGGGAAACGTATCGAGTGGATTTATATCATACAAAATGTTTTTTTTTTATACGTTTAGGATTTCTATAACTTCTTAGATATAATCTTGGAAATGATAAAATATTTTAACTAAAATATGAAATATACAAATAAGTAGATATTAACCGTTAGATCCAGAATTATTTTTGTAATTATACAAAAAAAATGAAATTAAAACATTATATAAAACTATAGTGTGATACATATGTATAATATGTCCATTAGGAATGCACAACTGAACTTAAATCGAAGATTAATTCCTAATGATAATAAAAGATGTTACGAAAATATTTTTCATTAAAAATATAATGATCTGATTACGTAATATATTTTTAATTCTTATATTTATTTTAGTCTATATATTATTATTTGTAGGAATTGTTATTGTTACTAATATTGTTTATGTGATATTACTTCTAAACGATAAATTTCAAAAAATCTTTAAACTTATTTCAATGAATTATAGATTGTTGTGAATTTACATCCAGCATCAAATAAGGATATTTCACTGAAAAAAGTTGCAATGCAAAATTTAATATTTTCTTTTAATTGAAATCATACATTGCAAACAGAAAGTTTATGGCTTATATTAATGCAAATATATTATATTATTGCTTTGATATTTATAGCATAATTATATTCGTTTTATAATAAATATAAATTATATCAATATATATATGTATGAATTATGCCAGTTTATTGTAATGCATACATTAGTGTGTATGTATTTGTTATAATTTTGCTTTGCTTTGTTTTCATGAATAAAGCATAATTTTTGAAAAAAACCAGTGATAATAATTTTTAAGAATTTTTTTAAATTGAATTGTGAGGTATTAGATAAAGTGGAAGAAATCAACTTTTTATATCAGTTTTTTGTTTAATAGAACTGTATTTCTCGATAGAAACATGTACTTAAATTTAAATAAATTTTAATAAAATGACACAAAACTATTGTATTATATGTATATAAGCAGTTTTATTTAATTTATTAAATTTTTATGCGTTGAGAAACATAATTTCTTTGGTTGCAGCAATATTCTTATAACTATCTTTAAAAATGTGCTATATATTTGTGTGCATTCGACAATATTGCAATTTTTAAATAAAACGTTGTTTGTCATTCATTTGAAATAGTGTTTGAATAAAAATTTTCAAATCATTCTATTAGAATTAAAACGAAAGTATTTTCCACTCAGATCCGTTACACAAGCATGCGCATGTTTATATTTAATAAAACATAAGATAAAGAAGTTCAATTCCAGGGCATTATAAATGGCACTGATCAAATGCAGATAAAATAAAATCAGTATAAACTACATTTTTGTACATATTACCTGATATTACAACAAACCAGTTCAGAGAGGGTTTGTAAAATCATATAATATATCCGTTTATATTATTTCCTTTCACACTCATTCTTTCCTTTGTTCTCATTCTTCTCTCCAATTTCCTTTTTACATTTAAAAAATGTTCATATAATAATTTTTTTATGAAAGATTCAGGAAATAATCTAAAGTAACATAATCTTCGATAACATAAATATTTCAAGATTGTACCATTCTGTAAGATATATTTATTTTTATTTAGACGTAAAATAAAATACACAAAACAATTATGCAACAACATAAGATTGTTTTAATCACTTAAAAAATTTTTTTGTTATGCTAAAGGCATGTCATTGAAAATTCTAACTATAATAATGTATAATCATCACGTTTCAAATGATTATTATGATTAAACAAAAACAGAAGAGAAAATATTAATAACATAAAAAGTTTGAATAATTCTTTTAGTAAAAATTATGTAATTTTGTACTTAAGTTAAAGTATACTTTGTCCAAAAGAATTTAATTGGGAATTTCATTAGTAATATGCAAAAAATGTTGCAGTTTGTGTATTTCTTACATTATGAATCTATAATAAGACAGTGACATATTATTTGTTTAGAAAATGTTTTTTTAAAATAAATATCAAGTTCAATCAATCTTGATGTATCCATATATATTATATGAATTATTTTAATTCATATATGTTAGTAATAAAATAACAAAATGGCAAATAAAAGATTCGAAAGTAATATTATAAATAAAAAAAAAATTAAAGTAAGAAAATATAATCTGTTTTACAACAAAAGAAAAAAAATGTTTTCTCTGATATACTAAAATAAAAATAAAAATATAAAAGCAAAAAAATAACGAGAAATTTCATCATAAACTTGGTATTTCTGTTTACATAAAAAAATATTAATAACATAAGTCTTTTTGTAATGTTACGTAATTTTTTACAAATATTAACCCTGATGTGTTCTATGAAAGTTTATGTATAAAACAAAAATTATTACGAACTGAAATTTGCAAAAAAAATTATTTACATATATTATAATAAATAATTAGAAAAATCATGCAATCTGACATATTAATAATGTACTTTGGCATTAAAATTTTATCAAACTTTCATTAGAAATCATAAAATTTGCGTATCTGTCGACAGTTTGAAGCAAAAAGTGAAAAATTTTTTGCAAAAAATGTCGTAATAGAAATACATGGAACTTAATATGACATGCGGTATTTACATAGAAGAGAACTCCTCTCCATACTGATATTATCTTGTTACACTTGTAAATTTTAATCATTTTTCAGTCGCAATATTACATAAAGTTGAGATTAAGACTTCTTTTTTTAATTTAATTTATATTTCATAGGTAAACAGTATTTTCTAAGTAGTTTAATAAGAGCATATTTTAATCGTGATAAATGGTTGCATAATTAATAAGATTGCTCTCGCTTCATTACATTAATTGTGAAAAAATTATGTGTTATTGCACCAAAATTGCAATACTGATGATCTTAAGATATCATCGGCCATCATAAGAAAAATAAGTGCGTTTATTTTTACGCGTTATGTTACACATAGATGTCGTTTTATTAATCATATAATTATTCCAATAGCAAATCATAAAGTATTATTATCAATTGTTAATCTCGAAATAAAATTTAAAAAATAATTATTCATATTATTTGCTTTATGATCATCAGTATACAGACAAATAATATTTTCATATTTTTGAATGTTAAATTTTGTTGTTAAGAGTCTTTTATTTTGCAAAAATTATCAAGGCATAAGCAAAATTTTAAATTTAGAATGTAGCATTATTGAAATAGACACCTTATTAGACAGTAGCAGCACTTTAGTATCCAGAAAAATAATTTTAATAAAGAAAAGTATTTTTCTACTAAAAGAGGCGCTTGTAAAAGTATCATTGTAAACAAAAACAATAGAATGTTGGTATAATGAAATATTACGGAGTACTCTTCCGTATAATTACCGTGATACTTATCACGAGACATTGCATTTGAGATATTACATAATTTCGATGTTAATAAAAAATAAAAAATCAGAGAATTGCAACTCGTGGATAACGATGATTAAATAAATGATGTAATTTTCACGAAGCCAACAAAAATATATGAAGGCCTCTGTAGAAACATACTCCGTCGTTAACTATGTAATGTACATACAGAGAGTTCCAGCCCCGCTCTAAACGGTGGTAAAGAGCTTTGTGCTATGTATAATCGTGTGCACAGCATATTTCGCTTTTATTATCACGCGTGGAATGTGATTCTCGATGTCTTAAAGTATTTTCCAAAGTATATATATAAATACTTCTTTGTTCGTCATATATGAGTAGGCGGAATTTAATTAAATAGTCAATTTCTTATTTCCTTTTCTGTATTTTTTTGCAGAAAGAACACTAATGCTAATTGTGTCTATTGTTTTACGATACTCTCATAAATATGCATTAAAAATAATATTATTTGAAATAAAAAAATTATTCATACAGAATGCCTAAAGATGTACATAAATGTATACAAACATAAAAGTTATTGCTTTTTATTTCAAAAATTGCTTAACATTGAATTGTATGTAATTGATAATAAGCTTATGTTACGAATCAACAACTTTCAAGTAAAATATACAATGATCTTTTTTCACATTAATAAGAAACGATTAATAATAGTCTTTTTAGTATCTGCACATATTTTATGGTCATAATCATATTTTTCAATAGATTGGAAAATAGACATAGAGAATCTCATTCATAAATAAAATGTTTATGTATATATTATGTATGCATGTATGTTTATGTATATATTATGTGTATATATATATATATATATTTATATATACATATAATATATAATATAATATACTGTGATATATATTTATATATGTATATGTATATATATATTCTTTTTTTTTTTTTGCTTTATGTAAATATTCAATATATTAATATTTGTCGCAACGTGTTTACGTAAGTTCTGTTGCTTTGCTAGCAGGAGCTGGTGAGAATATACGAATAGAATTTCACAAGAATCGAAACACAAAGCAATTTGCGTAGAATAAATCTGTACAGAGAGTAAAATATTGAATAATATGGTAGTGGATGGCGGATGTATTGTCTGTTCACTACGCATATTAGCCAGGTAATCAAACGCTTATATGTACACTGGAGATTCCTGGCCAGTTAGTAGCCTAAACATCGACGTGGGCATCGTTTTCATTAATATCTGAAATAAAATAGAAATGATAAGAGATGTATTATAATGACGATTATATATCACAAATATATAAGCAAGTAATTTTTAATATACTGTAAATTATAAAAATAAATGCCTTTCTGACTTAGCATCTAGAATTAAAACTCAATAGTTTGTTGTTATTAGAAAAAAAGTAGCGGTAGAGAATTAGTTTTATTTAATAAAATAAAATACAATTATTCAAATATATGAATTGATGTTTTTAATTATCAATGTTTTAAGAAACATCGTTATTTCGATATACATATATTTTTTTATAAAGACAAATAATTAATAAATTAAATAAATTTACTGCGTACTAAATTAAATAAATTAACTATATATTAAATAAATTAAATAAATTAACTATATATTAAATAAATTAAATAAATTAACTATATATTAAATAAATTAAATAAATTAACTATATATTAAATAAATTAAATAAATTAACTATATATTAAATAAATTAAATAAATTAACTATATATTAAATAAATTAAATAAATTAACTATATATTAAATAAATTGACTATATATTAAATAAATTAAATAAATTAACTATAAATTAAATAAATTAAATAAATTAACTATGTACAAGATGTACATTTAAGCGAAGCTTCGAAACATCTTTTTGAATTGTGATGATGCAAAAAATATTTTTTGGCTAACAAGAATGGTATTGAAAGGTCAATAATTGATACAAAAATATTTTTTTTCGACAGTCATTTTTTTTTGGAGTTTTAAAGGTAATTGATATTTTTCTTTATACAACTATATATATTTTTTATTATATCGTGTAGCAGGCAAAAAAATACATATGAATAAATGGATTATTATTGATATAATGAATAAATAGTAAACATGTTTATTTACAATTATTATTATGCCCTCGTGTTTTGGCTAAGTTGGCTTAAATTTTCAAGATCATTTTTTTTACATACACTGAACAATAAAAAAAAAACATACAGTTGTATGAAAAAAATATCAATGATCTTGAAAACTTCGAAGAAAACCTTCTTGTACCAGTTATTGGCCTTTCGATACCATTTATTTTATAGATAAAAAATATTTTTTATATCATCATAATTCGAAAAAATATTTAGATAGCCTGATTTAAATGGACTACTCTGTATATTTAAAAAATGATGAGAAGTAATGTGTAATGTTACTACCATGTGATGAAGAATGTAAGACAGAAGTAAACGAAAAATTGATACATACCTCGCCGACGGATGTGGCAAGAAGATTGACGATCTTCTCATGTGGTACGGCGACGACACTTTGATTGTTAATCTCGATAATCCTATGACCCACTCGAACACCTCCTCTTTCAGCAATTCCGCCTCTCAATAGACTACATATTACTCCATTCTGTACACTAAATCCTAATTGATATTTGGTGTCAGGTCTTTTGATTTTGACCTCGACTACTGGCGCGCACGGTACGACAGTTAGCTTGACGACTGTCTGATTTTTTGAATTCTTGATGTAAGTCTGACAAGTAGAGAGAGGCAAGCCAACTAACGAAACACCATTGATGGCTATTATCTGATCACCAATATTTAATTGTCCACAACGAGCAGCCGCACCAGCTGGTGCTAAATTTGCGATTACAACTGTCGGTAGCATCGAACCCCATCCAGACTCAACAATTACTACTCCCAAAATTTCGCCTTTTGCTTTTGGTACCACAACCTGTGAACATTCAATGATAAATCTTTGTAAAGTTTAATTAAGAAATTATAAGAGCTTTCGATTAATTTTCGGATAATAGAACAACCATTTTTCCGATAAATTGTATATATCAAAATGAAGATCAAGAAAATTGTCTGTTTACTTCGAATTACTTAATATTTAAGAACGCTATATATTTTTCTACTTTTTTAGCACAAGTAATTCTATAGGACACAAGTAAATCCTTTTTTACTGTAACACATTCTAATCATTTTCATTTCTTATCTCATTTTGTAGAAAAATTATGTTTATGTCATCTTCGTCGCTTATAAACGAAACATTGATTTATCACGGAATTAAACATAGTTACTTTTATATCATATTCCATCGATATTGTTCTTTTAGTAAAATTTTGTATTTCACTGTTTCAATAAGCTGTTTGCGCAATTGTGAAAAACATAGCACACCATATTATAATGTGTATAAAATAAATTGTATAGAAAGAAACATCCATTACTAGTAAATATTTTGCTCGGATAATGAATAGTAGGGGTTGATAATGGAAAATTTTATTGTATTTACTTCTTTATTTAGATTCTTTTTTATTAGAAATTATTCCTTCTTCACACAGTGGTAAAGAAAAGTATTGGTACAAATTAGATCCTTTTATAAAATGCTATGTAAATTTAATTTGTTCAATTTTTTTATTATTATCATTATAATTTTGACTCTAAAGTAAATCAAACTTCATGATTATAAAATATATTGATTGAACAATATAAATAAATAATAAAAAATATAATTCAGTATTTCTATGAAATTCTGAAATAGATATTTGTATGATTCAGTTTAATGATCATTTTGTTACAGGTGATTAATAAAATAAAATAAAAAACAAGAAACAAACGAACGCAAATATAATTCAAAAGAAACCAAATATTGCAATAACTATAAAATTGAAAGTGTATTAATATTTGTTTATTGCTAAAATAATTTTTTATTGTGTTTAATGACTATGAATTACGAAGAATTATGATTTATTTATACTTTAAATAGTTTAAATCGTTGACTTGAATCGTATTTTTCATAGATTTGCACAGGATTTTATAAAGGAAATTATCTATGCCAACATTTTTGTAATCTATTATTTATTATTTAGAAACTTCCAATTTTTATAGTATTTGAATGTTGAAATTTTTAGACACTTCTTGAGTTTTATTTAACGTGTCATGAATCTTTTCTTTACGAATACTCTGAAATAAAATTTAGACCATTGCTGATCTTTAAAATTAAAATTTTTTGTTTAGTGCAATTAGAAAACTACCTCCTGCAAGTATATGCGAAAATATTTTTTATAAAGACACAAATAATATTCATAACTATATTTCTTTCATGAAATTCATATAAAAGAAGGATTCAAAAACAAACATACACATCTCATTGTTAATTTTTCAATATGTAAATACCAAAATGCTTGTTATTCGTTGATTGATCAGTAAGAAATATTATAAAAAGCTTATATTGAACGATTTAACTCTGTTACGGATTTTTTGTTGTTTTTTTTTAAGGACTTTACATTTTCTAAAGGAATATCGAAATTATTAATTGTTTTTGATCCTTTAACAAGCATAATTTCGATACACGATATATTTTTAAAAAATAAGAACTCCATGGACCCCGAAGTCCACAGCAAAGTTGGTTGATGCATTACAAATTATACGTGTATCAGATATAATTTGTAGTATTTGGTAGATTTTTGGATAAAATTTTCATATATAATATAGAAACAAATGAATTACCTCTTTTTGCATCTCCTTTTTAGCAAACATCTGTAGTTCATCACCAAATATTTCTTGAGAATTGAGTACCTCCTGATAATCCATTTCTTTCACGAAACTATGATCTTCTATTCCATTCGCTTTGAGGAACTCCATGTAAGCCACTTGAAATGCCTGTCCAATGCTTTGTGCAATAAATCGAGCCTCCTCACTTTCAAACACGTGACAAATCATTTTTGGAGTTCTGTTGATTTTCGGTGCCTCCTCCATTTCGTGTGGCACAAATCGTCTTCGTGCCATTAGCACCACTACATCACCAATATCTGCTATATAAGATATTGTTCTTAATGCATGATCCATCATGATCTCCTTTAGATCCGTATTCAAAACCATTATTTTTTCTGTTGAGATGAACAAGTCGACTTCTGTACTCGGTTGTGTTTCGCCATCCGGTGCCTGTGCGCACACATTTTTATTTAATAACATACAAAATTAAAACATTCAAATCCATATATATTAAAATATTACATCACTATTTAATTGATTACAAATATAGAAGAATTAATTTACAATAAAAATAATTTATAAATGTATATATTCTGTATATATACGTAATATGTATACGTAGTATACATGCAAAATATACAGATAGTGGTGTTCAAAAGTTCCCGGCAAGATCGTTTTTACAACTTCCCTCCTACAAAAAATTTTAAGGACTTTGTACTATTATGATATATAAAGAACACATTACATGAAAAGTTGCTATAAAAAGATCAACTATCTATTCTTTATACGTGTTTATTTAAAAAATAAATAAACCAGCGTTTTCACAAGTTCTCGACCAGTGTGTTTGACAACAAAAATAATATTTGTTTTTAGTTATATAACAGTTCAATATATATTATTTAACATGTTATACTTAATATTTTGTAACCATCGTCTTTACGTTAATAACAGCGGCACACTGATGTGGCATATACTTGATTAACTGAGTTATATAATCCTGTGATATTTTATGCCATTATTATAATAAATTTTGATATAATTCTGTTTTTGATACAACTTCTGTACTTTTTTATTCGATGTCATCTCTCTCCAGAGGTATTCAATGGGATTTAAATCTGCAGACTAAGAGGATCAGTCTAAAATCTGCACTTTATTTACAGATAACCAACCTTTTCGATTTTCGAAACATGTTTCGGATTGTTGTCGTGCGCATGGTGCATTTCTAAAATCTGCCTATACTTAACACCAGTCACGATGCCCTCAATTTTTATGAGGACCAACTCCCTCATGGGGGATGGAGAAATTTTTCCATACCATAATGCCTTCTCCAACATATTTAATAATTAAACTTTGATACATAGAGTCATTTCTTGTGCTAACTCGACGATATATATAATGTCTTTCATCACTTTTACATGGATTAACTTTAGATTCGTTCGAAAAAAGGATAGTTCTCCAATTTTCAAAAGTCCATACTTTTTGGCGAACATTAATCGGGTCATTTTATTTTTTTTATTGATTAACTAACTCTGTACCAAAAAGTCGTACATCGTCTAATCTTCTTAAGACTACACATCGATTCACATTAGCAACATTTTCTTCCTGTAATTAGATTAATCCCGTTTTTTTTTTTTTTACGTAGTTTCGTAATGTTATCAATTCTTTTCTTGGTTTTTCGTGGCTTTCCATTTCGCGGACGATTTTCTAGTCTCCGTATCCGGCTAGAATGACATCTTTTAATTATATCATTTATTGTACTTCTTCCGACACATAACGTTGAAGCAATTTTGCGAGATGACTTTCCCCGTTCCGAAACAATTTTATCACAATTTTACGCACTTCAACAGATATCTTTCGGATCTTGTTTTCGTTTCTGAAGTAATAATTCTACATAATATTATAAACACTCACTGACCTTTATTTACAATAGGTACTGATCGAGAACTTTTGAATACATCAATTTAGTTATTCTTTAAATATATAAATATGAAGTCAAAATAGCGTTGACTTCTTTTGTAGTTTTCAACATATAAATATGGATGAATTATATTACTTATTATATTAACAAAAACGCCTTAGAATTTTTCTTACTAAAAAAAAAATTACAAACACAATCTGGAATCTTTTGGATGCCATTGTATATACAGAGCTACTATATACTCTACTAAAATATTATTATATTTTTATTTTATACTCTACTAAAATATTATTATATTTTTATCAATAGTATAAATCGAATAGAATTATTTACGATTATTATTAACCGACATTAACAATTATTCAACATCTTTTCGTTACATAAGAAACCGATGTACGAAACCGGTGCACTGACTTGAAATTAGAAAGAAGAATTTTATATAATAATATAAGTTATTTTAACAAATCTTACTAGAAACACATTTACATTAAAGACCTTATTTATACGAATGTGTAATTCCTGTATAATTTTAATTTTAGAGCACTAAAGTGTTACTAAATTTGTTCCATTGCTTGTACTAGAAAATATTTAAAAAATATTGTTATTGATTATGTTTCATTAAAAATTATTTAGAATGAAAATAGTAAACAATAAGAAGTATCTATTTTTAACTATCCATACATATATTTTGCTTTATCTTAGATTTTTATTCTATATACACAAATTTTTCAATAGTTAAGTATTTTTATGCTCAAGTATTTAATAATTAAAATGGTATTATAAGAAATACGTACCAATGCCTATTATGAAGAAGCAGCATGTAGAATAAAATAAAGAAAGCAATTAATTAATTAATGAAGATGAGTAATATACAGTAAAAAACAGTAAGGAAAAATGCTGTAAGTAATCTAACTATAGATTATGATTAAGTTTATTATAAGAAATGATGCGCAACATTAAAAATGCGATTATTAATACGTTTGGTGAAACAGAATTAACGTCCATATGTATATTTTTTTGTACTGATAAGCTTGAAATGCGAAACTTCTGTAAACCTGAGAGTTTAACAAGAAAACCTCATCAACGTGTGTCACGCATAATTGTGAAAAATATTGTACATTAACAATACAATCTGTTTAAATAATCATGTCTAGTTATACCCATTTTCAATGACAACGAGTAAATTTCGATAATTTTTACCTAATAGAATTATTAATCTATTAAAAATATTTTTGCTCTACATTATCTTTGTTCTTATTTTATTTTGATTTTATAATAATGACATATTGTAACTATCTTATATATCTACTTTAATATTCATAGAAAGTTTACTCTTTCTCTCCTTATTTGTTTGTTTTTGATTCAAGATTTTGAATCTAATTCAGAGATTTTTCAAATTATAAAAAACTTGATAAAAATGAAATCAGTCAGTGTGTGAAACGGTGAATAATCACTGAATTTTGTTGCAACTATAACAAAAGTGGGCATTTAAAGTAATAAATGTAAAAATAACACAATCAAAATTAAAATTTTATCAAAATATTGTTTTGAAAAATGCAGAAATAAATATATCATTGAATATCTTAAACATTGAGTTTAAAATCACTTGAGTCTTATTTATGTTTGCTGTACAGGTCGCTATATATGTACTTGTTGCTCTTAACATGTAATTGTTAAGAATATAGTTACTGATTTAAAAAATATATTATATAATTGAATTGTGAGCTTATCTATTGCTAATCTAATAAAGTAAGATCCATTCTTTTCATTGTACATAATCTGTTTCAAAAGTAATAAAACTATTTCATTCATAATTTACTAGATTAATAGCTCAAATGAGATGAATTATTGTAAAAAAAGTGTAATGTTTGTTTATTCAAATCAATATCAATTGATTTTATTTGAAGTTTGCATTTGCACAAATCAAACACTTTAGGTGTTTACACAATTAGGTTTCAGTATTACTTTATCAACTCCTTGAGTATTTACTAGTATATTGTATAGATAATCTTATAATTAATAATTGGTTTATTTGTTAGAAATTCAAAAAAATAATATATTACAATATATTGAATAAATATATTAAAAGATAATATGTTGCATATGTAATAAAAGATGAATGCATTCTTAATTTATTATATATCCCTCATTTTAGATTTTTAGCGATTTTAAATATTTAAAGGGTTAATTGTTATAAATGCATCCAAAGTAGATTCAGTTTAGACAATTAATATTAGCAATATTGCATTATTTAGTAACTATTATTCCATTCAAATGAAAAAACTAACTTTACTTGGAGCTTAGAAAAGATACATACTTCAAATCAAATAAAATAATGAATTGAAAGTTCACAAGTGACTCAGAGTCATGCGACTAGATTAATCAGAATAAGTATATCTTGAGAGAACATTATGTCAAGTATATGAATAATAGGTTCACATAACTAAATCAGAGCTAACGCGATCAAGAAAGTAGGGGCAAGGGCTCGCGGGCCGGTAATTAAACATCTCTGAACTAAATGATTTTGATCTAATCTTGAAATTTATTAAAGTTAAAGCATTTTTAAAGCAAACATTTTTTGGATCATAAGTCTCTTATATAGATGAAAAATACAAGTTACCAGTTAAATATGGTAGTTTCATTTAACTGATGCAGAGTGATTCTCAAATCCTAGAATTGATTCAGAATGGAGTCAATGCCAATGTTGGACGCGTGTTGGAAGATATGAATAATAATATTCGATTATTTTTATTTTAGGATTATAGAATTATTTTAATCAACTTCCTAATAAAAATGACATGAAATACTATATTTGGATTATTTCAAATTTGCAAAATTGAATTATGTATTCTGTAATAACAGATCAGGCTTTTCTTATTTTACTTACATTCAGTAATTTTTATTTTCGTATTCAAGAAGATAATAAACATAGTTTTCAAATATGCAGCTTTCAAATAAATGTCGTATTGGAGATCTGATTCTTCGTCAGTATACAAGTAATATATATTTAAATAGGTCACATGAAATGTCGGATTTGCATTTATTCAACATGTAAATATTGGTTTGCTCGGTTGATGCTTGTTTGGTATCTTTGGAAAGCTTGTTATATTCTGCATTCGGAGAAGGTGTTTTTTTAAAATGAATTTTGACTTTTATTTTTTTCTAGACGTGCTTTTTTCAATATGTTCACTGCAAATGTTCATACTTCTCTTGTGTTCGCGATGTGTCTTTCATTCTCCCTATTCCCCAGATACTTCTCTAGCAAATTTTTGCCTTTTCAGAAGTTCGGAATCATTCTTGCATCAAAAAATGTTCAGAGACAGAACTTCTGTAATTCTGACCTTCGAAAAATTTATCTCTTCTAAAAATCAAGATATCTTCGAGAAGGATATTTTTTCATTAGAATCTCGTTGAAGAACATCGTGGATGCGAATAATGTCTATTTTGATAAAAACTGAAAATAATTTTCAAAAATATTCAATAAACTTTTTACGACATTTCATATGACAACCTAATAATTTGTGAAGCTCTTCAATCTTTCTCCATATACAGGGAAATAGCTTCTGAATTATGTTTCAATATATCACGATTTTTATTTTTAAAAATTGAATCAAAATTTTCCATAAAATTTGAAAGTTTGCCATAACGAGTAAAATAAATATAAAAAGTTTGATTCGATCTATCAAGAGAAATTAGTTCTAGAAATCAATGAGTCTTTAATAGTTACTTCTTATCACAGTGAATTTCAAATTATTTTCTTTCATCCAAATAAAGATCTTCAGCGTTGTTTCCCAATTGAGCTTCTAATTTCCAAATATACTTTAGATTTAGATCATGACAGAGCGACGTCGTAAATCATTGAATTACCATTAAGCAGTAATAATGATTGGTATCTATGTAAAATACGACATATAATACAGATCTAAATGATAAAACGATAAAAAGTTGGAGACCAAGTGATCGTACATCATTTTACCCAATCTGAAGGCTTAATTTTTTTATCTTGATCATATAATCTTTGAAACTAATATATTGAAATCATCAGATCTTATTCTTTAATCAAAATACCTATATTGATTCTTACACCGATATCGATACTGCAACTTGCACAATGAAATGATTGAATATGTATAAGTAGCTTTAGATTTTAGATCATTAGTACTTAGACTCATACATTATACATATCCTTGTTTTAAAAGAATAATAAAAAAAGATCTGCCAGCATATGACTAACGAATCATAGACTTTCATGTAAAAAATTTGAAATATTGAGGTTTTGACAAATTGGAAAACGAAAATGAGAAATTGCAATAATACAGAAATAAATTACGAAAAACAAAACACATGAATATTTCTGTTGTTGTGTCAAAGATTTAAGGGTAAGAATTATAGTGTTTGAAGAATTATATATATAGGTATGGCAAGAAAAATTTTTCTCAAGGATTTTAATTTTATTAATGTTTTTTAAATGACATCGTTATATTTTTAATTGCGTTGTTTCTGATTTTAAAATGAATTTATCATTTTAAAGTACTTGGTCTAATGCTCGTGAATTTAGAAATTTAAGTTTCATCAACGGAAAGATAAAATTATTTTATTTGAATTAAAGATATTTTGTCAATCACTTCTAACGGAATGTACGCACAAAACTTAATTATTCTTTTTCTTGCAGTGATTGATTTCCCGCGGTAAATTCAAGTAATAGTTTCATTACTTTTGGAAGTAATCAATACTTGACAAGTAATATTTCACGTGTTTGTATTACAATTGATAAGCAAAAAAAAAAAAAAAAAAAATAGTATTCTAAATATCACAAACTTATATATGCCTGACAGATTTTTATAATTTATACTTTTTGTCAAATAATGTCTCTTATTAAAAATCACAAGAATTTTGCATCATCGATTTACCATTTTTCCTTGTTAACTATACTATTCGTTTAAAATACTTGGTATATATATATATATATATATATATATATAACATTACCAACTATCTAAGAATATTAAAATTTTATTAGAAATCTTATTAGAATTGTTAAAATTCTTTCTTCTAATCAAAGAGATATTTGTTAAAATATCAGATTAATAATTAAATTTTAAGGATGGAATAATAACATAAGTAATATACGCATACAGAAAGCTCGAGTACTCGTTGTCAGTGAAAGAAAGCGTAGGGGTGATGCAAAGAGAAACGAGGAATGAAAAAGAAAAGCAATTTGTTGAAGATAGGAGAGTCGAACATAACAACGATTATAAAATAGAATATAATGATACATCTAAGGGTTGGAGGGCGGACCTTGATCTTAGTCACAGCCTCCCGCACTATGTGGTTGTTAAGGCGCTTACGTCTCCCTTCCTCTTCAACTTCAACCGATCCAAGAAAGTGAAGCCTGAAAACGGTGGTGGGCTCCGTAGAGCCACTGATCGGGGCCAGTTTTGGTTGGAGCTCCGCAGTCTGCGACTCGGACTGGCCCCCACCAGATGCGTTCCCTATAAGTTCTTCACTTGAGTCGCACTCATCTTCCTCGAAGCTTCCTTGCGAGGCAACGCTGCACCGACCAAACCCATGCTGCCCCCCATAGTTTAACAGCGTAGCCTGCATACCCGTAGCCATTGGCCCCTCCTTTCGTAACGATAAACAAAACAAATGCTCTTGCTAGTCACATTACCACGCACCACCGACACCACAAATCGCGAACAACTTTTTCGTCTTTTCATTTTTCACTCTTTTTTTTTTTTTTTCTTTTTTAGCGTTTCCTTTACAGTGCATTCATTTCTCAAATTTTATCATCATTCTACTCCCTTCTCTATCATACTCTCCTCGCCGCAAAAGATCATATCGTACAGAATTCAATTCGATTCGGAGCAAAGAAAATTCATGGTCTTATCGTTAAATCCGATATCTTATTCGGATTTTTATTTTCCTTTCAGCGAATAAAATGCATTAACATACGATCCGTGTTATATTCGTACTATCTCGTGTTTTGGCTGGAGTAAATGTGTTATATATAATTCGACGTTTGTTAAATATTATCTTTCAGGTATCGACGTGATGGATATCAGACAGGTCAGATTGAAGTTTGTGAGAAGCATTTGAAGTAACATAATATAAGCTAACAAAACAATTGAATTGTATACAACAGAGGCTGGTACTGTGTCATGCTTCGAGAAAGATACTCATCTCGTACAGAGAACATCCTATACTTACCAAATTTAGGATACTCTGCAGATTTTGTATAAATTGATAAATTCTTAGGATCCTTAGGAAACACTTAACATTTAACACCATAATATCAATATTTTCGAGTTTCTAAACATAAAATTATACATAAGCTATGAATTTGAATGATTTTTCATTACATCACGATAATATATTTTGAAATTTAAATAAATATTGAACAAATTATTTATAAAATAAAATCACACACAAAAAGAAAATCTCACATATCAGTAATAATAATATAGTCATTTAAATTGTACAACAATTATTCATAGGAATAATAACTATTCATATTTTTTACTTGTTTTAAAATGTTTTCAAATCAAGTTTCGAAGTTAAGATTATTTTTTAATGACACAGTTTTTGTATTTATACTATGTATTTCTAATGCAATACATATACAGAGTGCTCTGTAACTGGTAGTACAACCAAATAGAAGGTTGTACATACACCTACACACACAAAAAAAAGAAAATTTTTTCATTCAAGGCTCCGTTTTCGAAAAAATCAAGTTTGGAAATTTGTATAAATATTCGAATTTGAGTAATCCTGCGCTAAAGAGGAGTGAATGGACAATCAACAAGAGATTGTTCTATTTCGCAAAAATAGATCGAAAACATCGAATAAAGTTTTTTCATAAGACGTTTCAAGAAAATTAAATCTAAAAGTACTAGAGTACCGTACGGATAATCTAAAATGTTCAAAATAATTCACTAAATAAGTACATCAGAACATACGCGTTTAAAGATGAATAAATTTTTAATTTGTTATATGTTGCTAGACTTTTAATGATCTTAGTAAGTAGTCAAAGCTAATAAGTTCAGTCTTGGAAACAAAGCTGTAAATGAAACAATTTTATTCTTTCTTTTCGACTTATTTTTTCGAATCATTTTCGAATCATTTTCTACTTGGTTATATAGAACATTCTGTATTTATATCTTTATTTTGAAGTTTTAAAACAATGCATATATGTACATTTAATTCTTAGCAGAAAAACTTGTCCTCCATGTTTTTCGATCTAGTTTTATAAATATTATTCTTCTTGTTGATTAATTTGATTAACAAAATAATGTATCATTATGTTTGGAGACGGTTTCTTGTATCACATGTGATACGTACAATATTCTTTCTTTCTTTAAAACTATTTAAAATTATCTTACGTGTGTATATATTTGTTTTATGAAACCAAATTATTACTTGTATGTTTTCTCTGCACTACAAGTACTGCCGCATAATAATGCATCATCGTACGCACAGATTTCAAAGTAAAATTTTAAAATAAAATTCAAATTAAAATATAAAATTTTTATTCCAAAATTGACGTATCAATTCATACGCTACACACACAAGTCTATCAACATAAATGAAATATTTTTTTCGTTCCATACTGTGATTTATGTTACACGGAGTTTTTATAATACACGATCGTGCAGAAAGAGACATAGTGTTGCGTACAATCTACGAAGCAAAGTAGGACAGACAACTATGTGTATATAAAAAAGTAGTCATAAAGGAGCCGAATAAAAATTCTATTTTTCTGTGAATAATACGGACTTATTTCAAATATATTTATCATTTTGTTAAAAATATATAATAAATTATATTTCAACCATTTAATATATATATATATATATAGATACTAATACGATAATAACTGCTTTTCACTACTTTGATTTGAAAAAACCACAATACTACTTATTTCTAAATTTAGCAATGATATATGAATCATTAAAATTATTAAAATATTTATACTTTGATATTTTATTCAGCTCCTATCCGAGACAAACATAGAAAAACATCAAAATCACATAAAAAAAAGTGTTCGGTGAATAGGTGGTGGTGGTAATAACGAGAGGAAGGGGTGACTATAAGAGAACATTCAAATTGTTTTACGTAGTAATCACTTTTAACGTAGATTAATCCCCAAATTAGTCTTGTGCGTAATCAATTAGTATTCGAATATTTTCTAAAAAAAATCCATTTACAAAATGGATTGAATAAGATTGAATAATATTGTTATACATAATAAAATGGCCACTTGAAAATACAAAGACAGAGATATAAAAAAATTGTTTATATAGAAGTTATCCAATAGCTTTTATCTAATTTAATAATTAAACGTAATCTTTTTGTCAAATTATTGTTAATAGAATATGATACTTTTTACAAATGGTATTAAGTGCAACAGTATCGTGTTGCAATTAAAAAATACTGGACGGATTGTTTGAGTAAATTTTGTTCAAAAAGAGTTACATATATAAACATAGATACTTATTGTAGTTACAATTTAAAATTTCCTTACAGTTTGATATTTCACCGTTGTTGTCATTGCAAAAATTTTTAATTTAAGATAATAAATTAACTTTGAATTGCAATTATTTAGAAATTAAATTATTTTTTAGGAATTAAGACCAGATAAAAATATAAAATATCATTTATTTACAATTCAATTTCATAGTAAATATTTCAAATATACAATTTTATTAAATTTTAATATAAGTAATAAACTAATAATAAGATTTGAACTAACAATATAATAAGATTTGGATAATCATTTCATAGAAGTTTAATATATTAGTTATTTTAAGTACTGTTACAAGTAATATAATTGAAAAAATTTTAATTCAACCAATTCATTGGCGTGGTACTCGAATGTTTTTATTCAAATTTCAGATAAGGAATTAAATTCAACTTTAAAATATTAGTAATATTACTGTAATTATAAGTAATTATAAGTAATATTACTGTCATTTAACTACATTAATATAATTATTGGATAATGACATAATTATGATCTTGAAAAATCAATTACGTATATTTTTATTATTATAGAGGTATAATAATAAGATGGATTGTAAATAAATGATATTTCATGTTTCCTTGTTTACTTTACGATGATTTATTTCATGTTAAACTTTATCATAATAATATAAATTTTAAACTGTTTTAGTCCCTTTAACTAGAACTAGTAAATGATAATTTAATAACTATTAATTGTAATAACACAGGAATAATTATACAATTATGTTACTATTATAAAACTTAGTATTAGTAATATTATTCGAAAATTTTTTTTTTTATAGCTTTTTTTTATAGCAAATAGTTTAAATTTAGTTTAATTTCTAGATTTTTTTGATTTCTGTATGCTGATTACGAATCTGTTTTTCTCTATCAACCTCAGTTTTTGTAAATTCAATTTTAAAAACAAAAAAAAAAAAGACAAACTTTTAATTTTAAACTTGTTTTATATTTAAACGATAGAAGATATAAAATCTACATTTGTGCAAAATAATCTACACGTTTCCCAAAATATAATTATATACGGGATGAATTATCTGTAAGACGTTGAAATATTTTCAAAACGATTAATTGTATATACGAATACGTAAGTACAATTATATTAATCCCTAAACTCTCCATAATATAATGAAATCACGTAAACTTTAACTTAAACTTGTTAAGATACTTACGAACGTAAACATTAAATTAAAGTTGCATAAACTTTAATTTATTAATCAATCAATCACTGACAAAAATAAATGAAACAAATAATGAAATAAATAAATAAAGATATAATAATATATATAATTATATTTAATTATTATTGTATTAGAAGAAGAATCGATTACAAGTATGATCCGAGTGATTCTAGTGCAAAATAATATCGAAGATATTGAAAATCCTCGGTGAAATTTAGAAATTTCCTATTCAATTATTAAGGCTAACCACGAATTCATAAAAGTTGAAATTTTATTGTATTAGATCTGTCATTTAAAATTTAAAATTAATTTAAAATTTCCTAAATATATATCGCTCCTTTGCGACGAAAGTGGCATAACTTACAAAACGTGATACTCGAGTTATTAGTACAAAAATGTTGTAAAGGCAGTTTTTCATTAATAGTGATTTTGTGAATTAATAATGAAGAAATTTTCTTTATTAATCTTCGTAATTCAGTCGACAAAAAAGAAGAATTATGTTTCTCTTTTTGATTCAGGTAACACTACGCTGCATTCTATAAATATCTCTTATTATGAATCTTAACTATCACTGTGAACAAATGCACATTGATAAGAAGTGTATTACTTTGAATTGCGTTGTTTCTTTAATTAACAAAATAATATCTAATTTTGTTCAATACCAGATTCATATTTTGTTCAATACCAAAACATATTTTTTCCGAATTGTAGCAAGGAAGCGATGTATACATACCTATACATTTTTACTAAAATTATTTTTGAAATAAAATAAAAACTTTTACAATAATCGATTCGAACATAAAAATCAAGCAAGAGAAACTATAAACTGTCCAAAAGAAAGTTTCACATAAAAATGTTATTTCATTCGTGATCCATATTGGAAATAATGAGATGAAAGGGTTTTTTCATTTATCATTTTTTGTGCTAAATTCTAACAAAATCTTAACTTTTACCTAATATTATTGAACCATAGATTATCATAAAAATTTGAGTTAGATTATCTAATTTCAAGATATTAAGATTTTAATTAATTTTTATCCTATATTTTACACAATAAATATCACTGCTGCTTTGCATAATTGCATTACGCAAAACATAGAATGTACATTAAAATGAAGTGAACTTTGAAGCTAAAACATTTAATATAAATAGATAATTTATAAGCCAACTATACTAGATGAGATTTTTATTTTTAATTAAATATTTTTTATTCAATTAATCAAATTTTAATTAAATACATTATCTAATTTTATTTTAAATTAAAACTACATTAATTATATTTTGTTAAATATCATTTAATTTTACTATTTTATTAAATTAAATTCGATTTTATTTTAAATTAAAAATTTGTAACTAAATTAATTATATTTTATTAAATATTTAATTCACGTTTAGAGAATTGTACTAAGAATGTTAATTATACCAATCCAAATTATACCTATTATTGAGAATAGAATTCATATTCATATGATGCTTTTTACTCATAATAATTTCACAAATGAATAATTGAAAGTTTTTACATTCGTTTTGAATTATATTCTATATAAATTTGATTATAGATTATATAAAAGAAATATAATTTTCTTTTATACGTAATAAAAATATCGTATTACAATAGCTGATGAAAGCCACATATTATTATAATTACAGTATAAAATATATGTTTATATATGTGTATATAAAGATATGTATATGTATGAAATGTATATTGTATATTATACAGTATACAGTTATTATTATACAGTATAACATTTTTTAAATTTAAGATTGTTTAAGAAATTCAGAGAAAAATTTAATTTGAAATATTAAATATACATTTTATTTTAACTTTTATATTTACACTATTAGTCTCATTCTTTGTTGTTTGTTAGGTTATTTATATGAAATTCAAAATCAATTTATAGAATCTAAATAACATACAATACGGTAATTGTTTTCATGTATTTAATTACTAGTATTTTATATAAAAATTTATTAAAATTGATCTTCTTAGCTTTTTAAAAGTTTTAGCAATATGTTTATTAGATGTCAGAAATAATTAAAAATAATTAGAAAATAATTCGAATACTAAATACTTAGAAGATACATATATAAATAATAATAAGTAAAATAGACTCTCTATAACATATTTCGGTGAAAAAGAAAAAAAAAAAATAGAACAAACCATTAATTTATCAAAAGAGAAATCTGATATCAAAGCGTGTGCATAGAAAAAGCACAATCAAATGTTAATAATGTAAATCTTTTTTATACTTAATGAAACAATTTGTAAAAAGTATATATACAAAAAATACAAAATTATCATACCGATATTTCCTTAAAAATAATACATCTGTTTAGCTTTTAAATAAAGTACAAAATATATTATGTTTAAATTAAATATTTAAAATTCCTGATACGATAAATGTTTTTACTAATTTATTTTATTACTACCTTTAAATTATGAATATTTTATATTAAAATATTGATTCCCATTAGCGATGTTTCATTCCATGCGAAATATTTTAATATTCAAAGTGTATTGAATCGCATGCTTTTTTTTAAATAAAAATTTAAACAGAATACATAATTGAAGCTTTATCTCGTACATAAAATTATTAAATTGAATTCAAATTATTAAATTATCTTATTTTTTATTGAATTCAAGTTGAATATCGTTAATTTTAAACAGTCATAATACAGTTATAATTCTATTAAAATATTGAGAATCAACGTGTTGCTGATTTAAAAATTATTTATTTGTCAATGACTCCTTGTTATTATAGTACCAGAAACCTTCATTCTATGTATGTAGCATAGAGTTCAAGTCAACTAAATGAACAAAAATTGTGTTAAAATTCTGGGAAAGTGTGAATTTGGAATATAATCCTTCATTTCTGTGATACTCCTAACAAGAAAAACTCTCAGGTTTAACTGAAGTGTCTTAGCAAAAGGTTTAATTCGTTCTATTTGAACATACGTTTGTTTGGCTATTTATGAGCTAAAATTTAATAAAATACATATAAATGTTTATAAAATATATTTTTCATGATATCTTATATTGCATTTTGTTGAACATGCAAGGACGTCAGTGCATTATATTATACTGTTATACACATAAATCGCATATATCTTATAGAGCTACCGAAAAAATATTATACTTCAATAAAAATTTAACATCAATTCTTTTAAACAACATTTTTCTTGTTGTATTTCAATAAATTATCGTAATACTTATTAGCTTGTATATACTGCACAGATAACACAATAAATATATTATCTACTGGAATATAAATAAGAAAAGAATACAAATAAAAAATATTATTAAACAAATTATTAAAATTTTAATTTTGTGTATTAAATTTATCAAAATTGAAATTCCATTGAATTCAATGCAATATATTGTTTACAGAATGTTTGATAAATGGAAAATTCAAAGGCCAAATATCAAAATGATTCCTCATATTTTGAAATGATTAAACAAATCGTGCGATGTATTACCATACTTAGAGGTTTTTGTATCGTACAATTATTTTATTAATAACTATAACCATAGTAGTTATTAATACTACGTAGTTAACGTCTTAAAAAATCATTTTTATATCACTTATCCAAAAAGATGTAGTTAACATTTGATTAATATTAAAAACATTAAAATCCAATATTCTAATATATTCTAATATTCACTAATCAATTATATTGATTATTATATTAAGATCTGAATCATTTTATTTTGATTGAAAAATTTCACGCTTATCAAACACGAACATTCTGTAAGTAAGAGTTATACTCTTTCTTCACCTTTCTAGAACGACTGTATATACAAACATATTTGTACTCACAAATCAAGAAATCAACAAAAGAGGAATGCTTACGGCGGCAGGTGATCTTCATCTATGAAGTTTTAAAGGAACTAAAAATCTGCCATGCATTTTACCGAATAAATTGTGCAAACGATACAAGTGTCTAACAGTGGACAATCTACCCTTACTTCGTAGTTGCAGTCGTTTAAAATGAGTAACACGCGATTTACGTGAGAAGTATGAAAATTATTCGTGATTTCTACCGCACACACAGAGCATAAGTGAGTGTATATAACGTTTAATTTGACAGTATATTCTAACATATTTAAATATATATGTTGGTGACTATAAATACACATATATATGGTATATGGTAAAATAACCAGTAATATAAGGTATGATGTCGCGATAGATTTTATCGAAATGAAATATATATGAAAATTCCACATCAAATTAATCAATCATTTTATGTTTACTAATTTAATTATGTTTACTCATTTTATGTTTACTAATATGTTTACTAATTTATTTTTTGAAACAGACAAAAAAAAAAGTTATTCTTTGTCCCTTTTCTATAGATGTTATATTTTGTCTTATATTTTAATTATTTTTGACAATGTTTTAAATTGAAACCTTTATTTTGAATAAAATGTAATTTTTCATTTTTAAAAGAAATATTAGTAAGGATACTAAAAATAAATCAGACATTAAAATAAGACGATAGGACAATATAAAATTGGTGAAGATGTATCTATATAAGATTAAATAAGTGAAAATTATCTTTATTTTCTATAATAATCATTATTCGGAATAGAATATAAAAATTGAAATTCTTTTCTTTTGAAGTTTTGATTTCGAGAAAATCAATTTTAAAAATTCGTCGAATACACTTAATGCATTACCATTCAAAAATTTTAAGTTACTTCTAATATTAATAGTTTATGAAAAAAACTGTATTTTGTAAAATAATGTATTATTTTTAGCTTTTAATGAATTTATTAAGAATTCTTTTGTCTCGTTTAATATTAATTTAATATATCATTGCTCACTTTTATTTAATTCAACTATTTTGCTGATTATAGTGTTTTGAAAACTATGATGGCCATAATCTCCTTCTTATTATTAAATAATTAAATATTTATAAATATAAGCAATATTACTTTTACGAAATAAGATTGGTAAATCAAGCCTTAATTAAATGTAGAGTGCTAAATAAAACTTTAGAGTTGATTTTCGTAGCGTCGGACGAAAAAATTTTATTCTTTTTCTTTTGACTTATTTTTTCTTGTAGAATCGCCCTATATTTAATTCATTAATTTACAAATCAGCCCGTATAATATATATTAAATATATGTGAAATAAAATATTAAAATTATTTCGCTAAATTATTTATATAAAATTTATTATTAAAATTTCAATTTTTATATGTATATGTATAAGATAACTTGTTTAAAATTTTATTTAAAAAAATATGAAATACAAAGAGGATAACACTTTCGATTTCAATATTGTCCGATCCATGTCATTAAACTTTTATACATATGTATGTATGTAAGTAACTTAAAAGTAAGTAAAGTAAGTAAGTTAAAAGTAAGTAACTTAAAAGTAAGTAAAGTAAAGTAAGTTAAAAAGAATATGTATAAATACATATATCAAAAGAATATCGATACGATAAATTGATATTAAGATAAGATAAAATCAAAATTAATTTTTTAAGATAATAAATTTAAATTTTTATAATTGTAAATTTTCTATGAGCAAAAATTGTGGAAGTTTTAAAATAGAAAATTAGTTAATATTTAATAATCACATTGATTTTTTTACAGACCTGTCCATCATCCTACTTAATTCTCTGAAATTGCTTTTGCATTACTTTTATTTATTGTCTTACGTCGTAGAAACCACAAGTCCGTTACAATTCACTTTGTATCTCATATTTTTATTACAACTTTTTAATAATACTTCAAATAATATATAAGATTTTGGTTATTTTTGTTTTATTTATTTTTATATCCATAGAATTTATTAATAAAGTTTGAATGAAAAAACTTGAAACACATTGTTTAAAGATAATTCCAAGCTAAGGCGAAGTCATTATTGATGCGAATAATGTAAGAATAATAAAACTAATATTGGATTGATTAATTTTACTTTTATATATTATATATATTTAATTATAAATAAACTTTTCTTATGAAAAGTCATAAGTAATTTAATAAACTTGAAAAGAATAAACTACGATTGTTGTAATAAGGGTTGTTTTTGTTGTAGTAGTTTTTTTTATTACGAAAATGTTTTCACATCGTGCATTCAGTTACTAAAGATCAATTTTCTTTTTTATGATTCAATTAAACATTGTGTAACTTAATAAGTTATTTTCTAATATTTAAAAATTGTAAAATATATTTTTATAAAATTATGAAATTTCAATCAGTTTTTAAAGTTTTTCTTATGCTTTGTTCTCAAATCATATACACATAAATAATTATCAATAAATAAAAACAATATTAAACAACTTTGTACAACAGAGCGTAATTATTTAAAAATTACTTTGGAAAATTATGAATTTATGATTTTTTGTTTGTATTTAGAGAGTCACACCTTAATATCCAAAATTTCTCTTTATTTCCTATAAGTTTTGTAATTGTTTGCTAAAATACAGATAATTTGATTGTTAGAATGTATATACGTATGATTATACTATGCAATATAAACATTAGCGTGATCAATCATCATTTTTAAATATATACAGCATTTTTAAATAGCAATAACATAAATAATATTATTTACAAATGAGTATACATTTATAGTAGACATTTATATTTATAAAATGTAGTAATATAGTAAAAGATTATAAGAATTAATTAATAAGATTAACATCTCAAATTAATATCTTATGTTTTATCAGTTCAAGAAAGTATTATTTGAATATCAAATATAACTATGTAATCATCAATGAACTTTTCTTATATAGACGATAGATATTAATTAATGAAACAATCACTTTAGACTCAATATTATTTCAACATTATATAATTTCGAAAAAAATTGTTCATAATAAAAAACAACTGAAAGAATATTATTATAATAATTTCAATTGTAATTGAAAATAAAATTTATATCGTGTATGAGTTGTATAATATACTATATTTAAAAGATGTCCTTTTGTAATATATATTTCGTTTCTGAGGCAGATTAATTTCATGTGGAATAATTGTCAAATATTACGATGCCAAAGAAATAAAAATATAATTTTAAAAGAAAAAAAATAAAGAGGTCAATTGTAAGGAGAAGAGCGTATGCGTAAAATGCAAACATAGAATAAGAAAATGATAAGCGTACCTTTATCCTAGATACAGCTTCCTCTGCTTGACACATACGAGTCGATTTGGTGGGTTCTCCTTCACAGACAAGCTGAGTGGATCCAAGGTATCTTGCTCTGAACAAAACTCCCTCGATTAAAACTGAAGAATCGTTGAGAAGAGCTGAAATGTTCAAAGAAATGTACCACTTAGAGTTTTCATATTTCTCCTTGTTTAAACTACCAAATGCTAAAGAACAATCAATCGATGATTGAAGAAGTTTAATTGAAGATAAACGTATTAGAACGTTAGGGTTGCATCCTATGAAAGTTTCATAATTTTTCAAATTGTTCGTTAACGTGACATCCATCTCTTTTCAATTGTTTGTTTGATATGATTCTTTAATTCCTCTTTTAAGTTTCTTAGAAAATTATCAATTCTTTTTTATTTCTTTAATTGGTAGTTAAGTATTAATATGGTTTTATATTCATTGGAAGTTCTAATATAGTAAGTAAATATTTTTCATGGTTCTTTGGTATATTATAATAATGAATATATTCTCTAATAATTTTGTTTCGTCCGCTTCGTTTAAGTTATTATCTACTTAAACTCTGTAACTAATGTAAGATAAAATTATTTCTGCTTGAATATATTATTTACTTATATCACATCAAACTTGTTATCATTCGTATTTAATCAATATCTTTTCGTCGTTCTTCTTATTTATAATTCCTTATACTTTATAATTAATCCCTTGTAATAACTCTTCACTAGCTTGATTTCAAACTTAATTTGAAACTTGTGCGATTAATATATATGATTTATACAAATAAAATGATTCTATTAAAATTAAGATTTCTCATTTTTTTCTAATTAAATTGATATCTGAATACAATACGTATGTACGTGACAGAAGTTCATTACATTTAGTACTGATAAATATGCTTTGAAAATAAACTGTCCTAAATACTTATCACCAAGATATCTGTCATCTTATCAAAAGTTAAAGAGATACAGATTCAAGTCTTACAAACATACAATGATGTTGATGCATGTCAAAATGGCTTGCACGTTACATAAAATTCTTATTACGTTTTACCTTAATAAATTTAACTTTTTCGAATTTATAGAAATAACAAAAGTGTAAATATTATTCTGACTAACTTTCCAAAAGTTATTTAATTGATTAAGTCACAAGTTTCAAATTTGAAAAAGCTATTATTAATTTTACTTTAAATTACCTACCAAGTATGTCCAACAGGATGCAGCAAGTGAAAAACACAATTTATATATTTATCAATATGTATAATAATTAAAAAATAAATAATTAAAATATATTGATTACAAATGAAATATACTTTAATTGTATCTGTTTAAAATTTTTTTGTAGTTTATATTTAAACTATGTATGTAACAAATTTTATTAATCGCCTTAATAGTGTAATTAAATCATAAATATATGACTTAATTAAATATAAATTTCAATTCGTTTCAAGAGACAATAAAGCATAATCCATTTCTATTTGAAGATATTTTTCTGAACTAAGAAAATTATAAAAAGTTATATCTAAAAAAATTAGGGTAAGTCCGGGATAATTTGATCACTTTTTAAAAAAACATTGTACAATTGTTGTTTTTCCAGATTTTTGTTATTTTGAGCAAGTTTAGGTAATGTTCATGTTATTTAGGATATAAGTAAATCATATTTTGCAACAAGTTAAAATTATTTATCTTATTTTCAATGAAAAATATTAGCACTGTAATTGGTCGGTCTCACCTGCATGCCCGGGTTAAACCCATCCGTTTATTACGGGTGAGACCAATCTTAAAAAATAACAAGATATGTAATTTACAAAAATATGATGACTAAGAAAATTAATTGGTATGTTTTTCTTCTTCAATTTTCTACATAAATCGTAAGTATTTTCATATTTAAAGTACATATATATGTACATGTATATCATGAAGTCAACGATTACAGCTTATACATTTAAACCAGTCATTTTCAGGTTTTTGAAATAGTTTCCACCGCACTTTTTAAGGAATTAGCACTTCATTTAAACTTCCTATCACTTTTCCTTTCATAAAGCATAGACTTTTTATAAATATTATAAAATATTTATATATTTACATAATTATTACTTTTATAAATATTATGAAAAACCTATATAAATTGTGTTAATATTATCGTATATTTTTATTTGATACAGTCGAACTATACAAAAATCATGGCAATCATCTTACTAATATAAAGTAAAAATGAATACATGCAATTATTGGGTTTATATTGAAGTTTTATGCAGATTATATTTGCCAATATTGAAATACTGCAAATAAATTTGTCTTTCAAATACTAAAATTGTAACACGAACAAAACAGATTTATTAGTTTCAAACGTAATTTATAACTTTCGTGACAATTGTCTATGCGAGATTTACAACAGAATGATTCATTTATTTTATTTCAATGAGACACAGAGCCTCTTTTTATTTCTTGTTAATTTTAAAATATTAACATTGGTTGGTCTCTCCCTATGGTCGAACTATCAGGGACTTACCCTATAAAAAGTAATATCGTCTGTACCATATCTAATTGATTAAAATATTAGAGTTTTGTTTTTTAAGAAGATAATGAATGGATGAACAGAATTTTAATCTGTTAAAGCTATCAAATAATTTAATAATAGATAAAATCAAGAAATTGGAAGTTATTAAACGTAAACTTAAAAAGAATAGAAACTTCTACACATTATCCCAATATTCTTGAAATTTTATAGCAAGAAATTGGATAATATCTATGCGACCAAGAAATCATAGTTCAAAAGAAACAATGGAAAAAGAATATTTAAATAAATTGATCTATATTGCTAATTAATATATATGTTACATATGAATTTCATTTAAAAAATACTTTAAGCAATGATTTTAAAACGTCTATAATTATATCAATATTAAAATTATAATTACTGATATTAGTGAAAGATTTATAAAATATTAATATGATATTAAGTAATAATAATTTTACGATTTATACATATAAAGTGTTTTTCATATAGGTTTTTTACTTCTGTTCTTAATAATTAATTTGTTAAATTTCTTAATTGATTAGTTAACTAGATTAAAAGTAAAATTAATTATAGAATATAGATTAATTATAGAATTTTATAGGAATAAAAATAAATATTAAAGTAATGAATTCTTTATTTCTTCTATCTCATAATTTATCAAATGATAGAAAAAAAATTAATTTTACTACTTTGTTATAGTATTTTTAACTTAATGAAACTAATTACAATATCTCAAGTTTCGACTTGTAATTCATTATAGTGAAATATTTAAAATATTATATACTTTTTGAAATAAATAATAAATTTTTTTCATAAATTAAAACAATAGTAATAAAAATATAATTTATATTCTAATAATTCTATAAAAAAATTCGAAAATAATATATCTTAAATCGTTCTTAGAAATCAAAACAATAAAAAGACAAATAAAATATTTTAAAACATAAAAATATTTTAAAAAATGAATATGTCATTATAAATTATAATTTATAAATTAAACACATAATAATTATACAAAAAAATAACTTTTATTTGTAAGTAAATTTTTAAAATAACTTTCTTAATAGAAATCATCTTAAGATTTATATATTAGTGATTACTGTACTCAAAAAAATGTAATGAACATTAATTATAGGTGTATCTAAACCATCAAAAATTAAATTTTAAATAGATTTTAATTAAAGTTACAATATTTCCCAAAGTAATAGGTTTTCAACATACATAGGTTAATATTCTTTTACAGAGAATGTTGAGTAGCATTAATTAATGCATTAAAAAATATATAATTTCATTTTAAAAAACGAAGTTCATCTTCATATGTATTTTATATGTGAGACAGATACTTTTTTTGCTCACAAAAAAATTGTTATATGCCCTAAATCATTACTCCGAATATTTTTTCATATCATCAATAATTTGACAAATACCAGTGTGAATCGATTTAAACGAATTTAAATGGAACAAATTATTATTTGTACAATATTGTTTATAATAAGAAAAATATATCATATGATGATAAATAATTAAATAATTACATATAATATAATTAAATAAATTCTCATTATATTATGTTTTAAAAACATTACAAAATTATTATGTTCTGTTTATTAATATAGAAATAGAAATATCTCATGAAGTTTAGCGCATAAAAGACAAAGACCACATAAACACAAGAATCTTTTGTCTTTCACATAATAAATTTCACAAAATGTGAAAATATTTCATAAATCAACGGTTTCGATATAAATAGGTTATATTATAGGTAATATTCTTTCATAGAAAGAAGCTCAGATGAATTACTGCATTCAAAATTATATGTACAATTCCATTTAAAAGAAAAGATCAATTTGATCTTGAAATCTCTAATCACAAAAATGGCATTAATACTAGATAATGAGCACCTTTATATCAAACAAGTTTTGTAGGAATATTTTTTTTATAATTTCAATCTCTTACGAGATATTTCCATTTTGCAAAATAAAAAGAATATCTTGTATATTATTATTTGCTTGTATTCATAAATGATATAAAAATAGTTTTCATTACCTTCTTTATTTCTGCTTTTCTTCTTCTCTTCTTTTTCCTGTCAAACATAAAACAAATTTTAATTACTTCGTTAAAAGCAAGTAAAAATTATCATACAATATTATGATTACGTGCTTTTGCAAATTATATTTTGTATCACTTATCAAAGCTTCGTTCATGCAATAATTTTTAGACTTAGATTTAATTATCATGATAAATAATTTTCAAAGAAATATTTATTGTAATTAAATTTAAATAAATTTTATATTAACAATTCAAGTTCTGTCAAATTTTACATAATTTAAACATCAAATTGAAAAAAAGAATAAAACTTGAAAAAAAATAAAAAAATTTTAAATTTCTTCTATAAATAAAATATATTTTAAAAATACTTTATTTTAAGAAATTTGTGTATTTAAAAAATAAAAATAAAATGAAGAATTATTTCATGCATTATATATGAAATAATTCTTCTATGCTTTTAAAATCGCTTATCGATAAGCCACATTTATAGTTTGTATATATTATCTATATTTTAAATATAAATAATATTAATATTTCAAAGAAAATTCGTGAGTTATGTGATAGATATATGATCTAAATATAGTTTTATTTGTTATGTATTATGCAAAAATTTTTTACATAAAAATGATTCATAAATCTTTCTTATGCAATAATTAAATAAATTAAATGCTAATGAATAAAATCTATTATTTGCTGCGAAAAATCGTATCATACATGTACTTTTTGTTGCATATATTTTATGGTTTTAGTATTATTTAAGATGTTTTAATATTGCATTTAATATTTTTTCAACTGTATAAAATAAGGTAATTATTTTTTTTTTAATGAAACCATACTTGAAGATTACACATATTTAGTACTATTTTTTTGCACACAGTATTAATCCTTTTAAAATATTTTAAATTTATAATATTATGTTATGTAATTTGTTAATAATTACTCATAAATTTTTAATTTAAACAATGATTACAAAAATAACGAAAATTATTTTGTTAGTAAGCTGAAAATGAAGCAATTCAGTATGCATGCATTTGTGTTATACTATATAACTATTTATTACTACTGTGTGTTTATATAATTTGAAAATTGCATTAATATCTCTAATTTATATTAATATTATATCATTCATAGTTAATCATTGAGAAGGAAAAAGAGATGGAAGTTAAAGATATTGGTTCCTATATAATGGAAGAAAATGATACTATTGACTAGGAAAACTAAGCTTCTAACATTAAATAGTAAAAAGTAAATACAATTAGTTACATTAAAATACTGACTTTTCAGAATTCGAATATAAGATATAAAAAGATATAAGTATAAACATTCCAAATATATAATTTAATTAAATACTCATTTTCAAATTTAAGAAACTTAAAGAATATTTTTAAAACTTATTTTCAAGTATCAAAATATGAAAGATGATTTGATATCTTTTTGCATTAGAATTATTTATTTATTTAAATAATGAGAAATGAAATATAAAACTTTAATTTTATAAAAAGTAGACATTGTAATCACATTTAATATCTATAAAATATCATTTAACAATAAATAAATAATACGTCTTAAAATTGTAAATATAAATTCGAATTCGTTGTTTATTGTTATTTAATTGAATATGTTATTTGCACTATTACTAAAAGTAACTGAATAGAAAAGAGTAGTAGCAATAAGTATCAGTAGCAGCCACAATGAAAGAAGAAGATAGGTTGATGTAATGTAATTGAAGGGGCACCTTTTTCACCTTGTTGCTGGATTCCTTGAGACTCTGAGGGGACGAGGGAGAATTTTTAGCTGGAGTCTTCTGTGGACTTGTCGCAGGTTGTGTAGGAGTGGAAACATCACAATCGGAAGGCGGTGGTTGAATAACGGAAACTACCGGAGGAGGTGAAATAGAGGCAGAAGCGGAAGTGGATACACAGGCAGAGGTTGAAGCTAAGGGTTC
Organism: Frieseomelitta varia; assembly: GCF_011392965.1. NCBI lineage: Eukaryota > Metazoa > Arthropoda > Insecta > Hymenoptera > Apidae > Frieseomelitta > Frieseomelitta varia. Next base: position 347,018 of record NW_025110666.1, read on the forward strand.
CGAAGGTGCTAGTGGACTTTCTACCGGAACGACACTCAGGCTTTTCGGGGGAGTTTGCTTAGGAGTTGACACTTTTCCACTCATCGGTGGTAACATTGTCCTAGTCTTAGGCTTCCTCCACCCCTATGTAACACCAATTATATTTATTATGTTAGTCTGTTTATCCTTAAAATAGTACCCTTATACAAATCATGCATTACCTACGCCATTTTTACATAAATTTTCAATTTTTTATTTACCTTAATCCTTTATTTAGTTTAATATATTTTGAAAAAACTAATTTTAGGGCATAAATAAATAATATATAATACATATTATAACATCTTCCTTCACAGAATATGTGAGAAAGAAGCAATAAAAATTGAAAAGATATGAATTAAATTAAAACACTTCCTATACAATATATTAATTTTATCTTAATAATATTTTCTATTGTAAAAATGACAGTATTTCTGTAATAATATAAATAAGATACAAACAATTTCAATTCTACTTTAAAATTTAATTTATATATAATTCTTCTAGTTTATATTTCTATTTTATTTTTAAAGTGTTTATACTTATACAGAAAAAAATTTTATTTATTTATTTATTCACGGTTATTTACTCAATTTATTTATTAATCTATTGTAAATAATATTGCAATAATTATAATTTTTAATATTGCAGATAATAGAAAACATGAGTCATGAATAAGAAAAATAAAGAACAAAAAAAAAAAAGAAAAAGAAAAATTCATTAAATGATAATAATCATATAATATAACGATAGAATAATAATAAAAATAAAAGAAAGAACGACTATATAAGAATATACATCACCTTCAGTATCTTCTACAGAACAGATAATCTGTTATATGTATTAAAATTGTTGAGATTTAATCTAAATAATATAAATATTATATAAAAATGTTTTGTGTTATTAAATAAAGAATTAAGGTTTATTAATTTTTAATGAATAAAAAAGTTTTGTTTTTTATATGTACATAATTATTTATACTAAATCAATAGATACCTTTTAATATAAAGTACCGATAATAATGTTAAATAAGATAAATAATAGTTTTAATAAAATATTTTGTTAAATTTTTAATCAAAATTACAAATAGTAATATTAAAAAAACTTTATTAAATAAATAATAAATATTAAAATTGGAGATTATTATAAAGAACTTTGACAGAACCTTGGAGAGAATTAATATAAATTATATTCCAACTTACGATAGATATTCTCTAATAAATATTTAAAATAATAAAAATTAACAGAAAAGTCGAAATTTGTACTATCATTTGCAGAAAATGGTACTGTAAGTAATCGGCATCTTCGATTAAATTTTTTATAATATTATACATTTTTTTTGTGTGGAATTTAGTGTCGCATCGACTTATTTTGTTTACAACAAAATAATGATTTTACTTTATGTATATACATATATATACTGTTATCTTTAGTAGTGTATTTTAATTTTCCCAATTTGTACATGCATTATTTTATTAATCAATAAGATGATTTAAAAAATTGCATTGAATATTATTTTTAATAAAATGTTATAAAAATTATATGTAATGATTTTTATTATATATCTCACCTTATCGTCATAAAAACCCTGGTCGTCTGTTCTTTGCTGTCCAAGTAAACGATCAGTTTCAAGATCAGTATCTGCTTCTTCCTCATCTGGACCTTCCTCAATTTCAATATCTGCTTCTTCACCCGTGCGACGAACTTCTGACTCTTCGCTATTATTTTCTACGCAAATTCTCCGCCTGCCATCCGATAGACTATATCTTAGTTAGATGTTCTTAAAGAACAATAATTATATATCGAATACAAATATGAATAATTAATTTTTTACTATACAAAATAATTTCTTTTTTATATGATTTAGTTTTATTTTAATTTTAGAATAAATAAAATACGACTATGTTGTTTAAATAGTACAAATATTTGGTAAGATATCCAAGAGATATCTAAAGTTTATAAAACTGACAACTACATTATATATAATATATTATATAATAAATATATTTTTTATGAATAATATTTATTCATAATAATAATAATAATAATAATAATATTTACTTTTATTGTACAAAAGATAAAAAGTTATATTAAAAATTGTAAAATGTAAATATAAAATTTAATATGATGCACATGTAATTCATATTTGTAACTTTTGTTGTTTATATTGATCATTTTAATTGCAAATTTTAAAAAAATTGAAATATACTACCAAAAAATTATATTTAAAACTTTAAATAAACAAGAGAGATAACAATGGTAATCTATAAATTAAAATTTGAATATAATTTCTGTTTGTTTTAATTCACATTATAAATACACAGATATTTGAAACAAATGAAGTGAAACAAATTTGAAAAAAAGGAAAGTGAAATACCTTGGTATCCAAATAGGACTAACATTAGGTTCAGGTGGTTCTTCTGTAGAAGATTTTACAGGTAAAGTCTTAGTCCTTTGCAAGGCCATTCTAATATCTTTAATAGCAGCTTCAACTTCACCACCTATTTCTAGATTAACATTTTGTCTAGCCTGAGGTGCTGGTGGTGGTGGTGTGCCAAGAGGATCCAAACCATCAAGCTGAAGCTCATTCGTATCATATGAATTCTCTTTCTTAGGAACAAACAAATCAGGCGATGAAGTTTTTAAGGAATGTAAAATATCTTTGCTGACAGTTAAGCCAGGAAGATCTTTTCCAACTGAATCATTCTCTATTGTACTTTGATGAATAGTATCATTAACACGACTACGTTGAATAATTTCTTTTTCAATTTCATTAATTTGTCGCTTCATCAACATCACAGTTGGATTATTATTATCAGTATCACTAGCATGTCCACTAGATAAACCATCTTCAAGAACTGGCATGCTAGCATATATTCTCAATGAATCTGAATTATTCCCTAAATCACCGACCGATCCAAGAAGACCGCTAGCTGGTATTAACTCATTATCCATCATCATTAAAGAAACTTCACTATCGAGATCTCCACAATTACTGTCACAATCAGTCGTTTCAGGACTTAATGTAAAATTACGGGAATGACCGACTTGTAATCCGACTTCTGTTTCTCCGAGGTCTTCACTACTTCCAGTACCTACTGAGAGGTCTAAGAAATTATTTTCATGTTCGCCGGTCTAAAGAGAAAGATAATAATAATAATAAGTAAAAATAAATTCATCTTAAATAAAATATTGTATTAAATAGAATAAAATAATATATTTTAATTTTTACTTTCTTTCTTATTGTAGATAAATTTTTTTATAATTAATTTCAAATTTAAATGAAAGCTTATAATAAAAATTACTATATATGTATGTATATATTTAAAAATTTGTTTGCATAAATATTCTTACATTTTGTGGAAAATCTGTTCTTTGTTTTTTAGGAGATTCGTGTACTAAAACTTCCTCCGTTGTTGGTGGACCACTAGCTAGTCGTTGACCAACATAAGCACTTCCCCCTTGTCTTCGTAATTCATAATCCAAATCCTTAAATTATGATTATAAATGATTATAATTAAAAACGTTATTATGATTAAAAAATCAGTTTTAAGTATTAAAATGCTAATTAAAATGCTTTTCAATGTAAATTATGTATTCATATTAAAACAAATTAACATTGTATTTAATAATATTTATATAACGAAATATATTATTTAAAATATGAATAAATTTTAAATATTTATAAGATTAAATTATATTTAAAATATATTTAAAATTTTTCTTTTAACAATTATAATATTAATAAAACGAACAAAACATTTGTACCTGAAATGGGAAAGATTCAGTACTGTTTTCCTTTTCTTTTGTTGGTGGCGGACATTTAAAGAATTCTTCAAGTACTTTCCGAGTTTCTGAGAATTCATATAAATAATCAAATGTACTACCACCAGATGATACTAAATTGCTTATATTATCCGTGGGTATAGTTGATGGTTTTAATGAGTCTTCTTCTTCATCTTCAATTTTAGGAGATGGAGGAGAGGCATTTACAGCTTGATCATCAGAATAATTTATATTTGTTTCTACCACAGCCTTTTCTACGATGATTTCTGCAGAAGTATCCTCCTTCTAAAAAAAATATGCAAATATACTGTAATACCATATATTGTAATTTTTATTTTCTTGATATTGTAATGCATCTTTCTCAGTCTTCTTTACAAAATGTAATATAAAACTTATGTACAAAAAATTTTAAAAATACCCAAGATGTTCAAGTTAAATTGCTTACTCTGTACAATAAATATACCTCATTATGACTTGGTGTTGTTGGTAATACTCTTTGTGGAAAACCAGGTCTTGGTGTCATGTATACAGATGGTGATGACAGAAGACACGGAAGTTGAGTATCACGTACTCCATAACGTCTTGGACTTTCAGAATATTGTGCTATTGGCAATTCACCAATTACTCTAGTTACTTTGTGATTACGTTCCGAAGATGGTGAATCAACTTCACAATCACTAGCTGGAGTAATTACCTAAAAATATATAATATTTAAGCTTTTACTAACTTCACTTCGTCAAACATCAAAACAACAAACGTCAAAAATTTTTATTTCTCAATTGCTCTACAATTTTTTAATATTTTAAATATATCCAACTATACTTTTCTTAAAAATATAATAAAATCCGATTATTTATTTAATTATGTAATGTGTAAGTAAAATAAGCGAAACAACGTGAAATACCTTAAAAAATTCTGAAGTATTACGATGATATGCCGTTGTTGGGCTTGGTGTACTTCCAATACTAGAACTTAAAGGTTCTGGTGGAATGCGACCTCTTTGAGACTCTTCAGTTTCAAGATTTAAATTAATTGGTGTAACTTGATTGGTATTACTAGAAGTTAAATCTAGTCGCAAATTTTGCCAATTATCATCAATGTCATCAAAGACAACTACTTCACCATCACTAACAATAGCCATACTTCTTGCTGGCGTAGTGTGATTTGATTGATAATCTATGCAGCTTTTTGACAATCCATAATCAAGATCCACAGTATTTTTTGATACACCATATTCTACATTATTGCTATTCAAAATTGAGTCATAGTTAATAATACGATTGCTGTGATTGCTCTTAGGGGAATCATAGTCAATAGATTTTGTTGGATTATGTCGCACCGAATGTATTTCTGAAGAAAATACAGTTTCTGTGACTTCTCTATTAGAACGCTGCTTTCTCGTATCACCGCACCTAAAATTCCAAACATATATAATTTTTATCATTATATATAATGCTTTATAACGAAAATAATACAAAATTAATTTGTAAAATACAGTAATCTTATCAATAACTAAAATTTTTTCTTGCAACATGTTGTATAAAAAGATAAATAATACTTTTCAAATTACCGGCTTCTTAATTCCCAAATAGTTTGAGTGTTTGGTGATTTATTGTTTCTTTTAACTGATAATTTGTTATCTATTTGAATATCTTCATTATTTAAGGAATTTGATGCCGCAAGAAAGCGTGATTTTCTAGCTGCTACTTTACCTCGACTTTGAGAAAATATTTCTCGTCCACCAGCAATTTCTATAATTCTGAAAAATAATAATTATTTGAATATTTAGTTGACTTTCAAAATTGATTTGGAAATTATTCTTTTATTTATTCTGCTTATTTCTTACATATTAACTGAAAGTTTAAACAGTAATTAAAGTAAAATATAAAAGTATTAAATAAGGAATCAATTAATTAAATACAATAAACATAACAGTTCAAAACATATATGATAAGATTATTAACCAATTATTATTTACTATCATATTTTATTTGATATTAATGTTAATATAAAATTGAAAATAGTAAAAGATAAATGGAACATAAACTAGTACAGAGTAATTTTTATAAATTATATTATAAATTATTTTTACTTTAAATACTTAAATATTTGAATATATGTATTTATTATAATATTTTGTATAATTATAATTGTAATTAAGAAATATAAAAAAAACATCGATATTTTCTTATTGAAATTATGAATATTATGAATAATGAAATGAAATTTTTAAAGAAATAAAAATTAATTCACATCATTAGTGAGATTTAATTTATTGAAAATTTATTTTAGAAAAAAACAAATTATAATACAAAATAATATTCTAAAAATTTTTTTTTTTGATGATTTTAATATTTAAGAAATTTTGTTTAAAAATTGATATTAAAATTACTAATTGAAAATACATTGTTTTTGTGCATATTATTTTATAAGTTTATATTAAATAAATTATTATCGTTATGAATAATATATATTTATAAATTTATTATTTTGATTAAAATCATCACGAAATGAATATTGATAGTATCTGTAAAACAATGTAAACAAAGAATATAGGAAACTTTATGATATGTCGCTAATACTTATTGTTATTGCATTTATTGTTATTACTTACATTTTGTTAATACATTAATCTATATAAAAGTTCGTCTTTATTACAATAAACAATTTATATAGTATATATTTTTTATTAATCACCATAAATTATGTTCAAGAACGGAAAGTGATACAATCTAACCTAACATCAATTGCTGTGTAATGTTTATCGACTAAACTTCGATCATGTCATTGACAAGTTTATAGATTGTTGTGGATGAAATTTTCATAAATATTTAGTTTTTTAATTGATTAGATATTTTATAAACAGTGAATTTGAAGATAATATAATCAAAGAGAAACAATTACAAATTAGTTATTTACCTTTTTTTATAGTATTATAAAAAAGAATATTTACAGTAAAACATAAAATATTAAAAAGTAAAATCAATTATAAAACATGATATTCTTTAAAATTTTATTAAACTTTACATGAATATATTTTATATGTTATTTTTTAAGCATAAATTTTAGAAAAATTATTTGTAAAAGTTTAATAAATAATAATATTTTAAGTTTCTAATTATTGAAGATAGTGTTATTACTATTTATTATTACAAAATTATTTAATATATCCATAAATTTCTTTTTTCAGAATTTGTATTTTGTATTTATTATTGTATTATTGTATTATATTCTTCTTTCTATTTGTAAATGAATTTCACTATATTTTTTTATATATAATTAGTAATTATAGTTTGTAATTTTAACATTCATTAACTTTTACATATTATATTTATATTTCTTAAGTAGAAAAGAGATGTTTCAAAATAAGTGAAGATAATAACATACCGGGAATCCCTTAATTTGTAGCTGCGATCACCCTTGGCAGAAGTTAAAATGTATACAGGGCTTTCCTCAGGTCCACTATCATCTTGCTGTGAGTGACTCTGCTGGTCACTACCTGGAAGGCTACCATATTGTTGTGCATCCTCACTACGTCCAGAAGCAGATGAGGAGCTTGAAGAAAGTGGTTTAGTATTAAGTGTACCAAGCGAACTAAATGTTCCAAGAGAACCACTAACAGTGCCTGTGCCACTGCTGACACCAACAGATAACTGACTGTCACCTGCAAAACTGGACACCATGTTTGTTGTCCTACAAAAGGAAAGAATCATTGTGATTATTTATGCTTAATTTAAAAATCTTAAAAGACATCAAAATTAATTTATTACATATTTATATATTTATTATATCAAATATATATTTAATTATAAATATAGTATATATTTCAAATCCTAATACAGTAAATAGTATTATGACTATATGCTTCAGCAAAAATCTAATAAACATCAATTCTTATTAAGTTCTTTGGTAGATATGAAATTTTTTGTGTTTTATTTAAATTCTTTATATATGTACCTTTTAAATTGCTTATTATTTTTACTTGTATCACAGAATTTAATATTATATTTCTGAATATTATGGAATTATCATTATCCAAAACATTTAATTAAATTGATATACTACAAAAAACAACAATTTATTTCTTTCTCTTTGGAGAATATATATAGTGTTATAGAAGTGCTTAAGTTGTATCAGTTCTAATTATAATAAGAAGAAATTGTTTGCATTCTTTATAAATTAATATGTCTATAGTAATAACAGTTAGTGATTATTTTATTTTAAATATTTTATTTTATATTTTTCTTTCTTGTTTATCTCTTTATCTACATTTTTTCACTGTCATGAGATGAAGTCCTTTTAGAAGTGAAGAAAAATTTTTGTAATTTAAAAAATACAATTTCATGAAAAGTAAATTTCCTATAAATATTTCAAAAAGTTATATAAATGAAATTTAACAAAACAGAAACTAAAATTATACAAATACATTTACTGATATATTTGAGAAGTAGATTATAAATGTTACATCTTTCAGATAGGATGTCAACAGAAGATAGTGCTTTTGAAATATAATTTTATATTTATTTTTATGTTTGTTATTTAACACATTTTTAAACTTAAGTAAAATGTAAAAAATAATTAATTAGTACGGTTTTCAAATTCTTATTAAATATGCAACATTTTAAGTTTTATTAAATTAAATTATAAAATATAAAATTAAATTATATTGATTAATTTCAATAAAAGATCGAAGGAAGATCAATGATTAGTAAATCAATATAAATTTACCTATCGGAGATATCACGCTCGAGGTCGATCATGTCTTCCGGTATCGCGCGTGAGTGCGTTGAATGTGTGTTCTTGGAAGTGATTGCAAGGGTAGTTGTGAGAGTGTTTGCGAACGTAGTCGCAAGTGTATTTGTGAGGCTAGTCGTGAGGCTGGTGGTAACAGAGACGGCCTCCTTCTGGCAGAGGCTCTCATGCGGCTGACTATTCTGTGTGGAGGCCCCCGGACTCGGGGGTGGGCCACCCCTAGGCCGACATTTCGGGAAAAGTCGGTTTAAGTCTGCGTTTTCCAAGATCAGGCTTGTCATCGCCACGCTACATTCATTTCTCTTAATACCCTGTCCATTCTGAAACATATATCCGAATCATGCATGTATATGTTTAATCTTCTACGTTGCCAGATGTTTTTATGTAAGATGAAGATCTTAAATATATTACAGAAGTAATACGAATTAATTAATATTTAATTAATAATTTTTTAAATATTTAATTCATATTTAATTTTTTAATATTTAATTCATATTTTTTTCTCAATACATGTATATATATTATTAATGTGCAACAGATCGCTAATAATGCGTCAAATTTAAGAATTTAATAAAGAAAGTAACAATACTCTGTTAGAAATCTCTTCCATTGAATACATAATAAAGGAAATAGAAAAACATTAAAAATTTTACATTTTAGGATATTATAATGCTTTTTCTCAAGAAAAATGAAAAAAAAAAAAAAAATGGAACATAAAAAAGCAATCAAATGCATTATTTTATCAAATTTTGCCAAATATTTTATTTTGTTAATTAATATAAAAATGTTTTATTTGAAATGATCGTGAGAAAGAACATTTATAATGATAAGCTAAAAAAGATATGGTGTAAAATTGTATGCATATGTTTACCATAATATTTTTGTTACGATACGGTAAATACTTACAAAGTTGGACAGTCCTGAACTCTAAACATAAACCGGTACCTCAGTTATCGATTAAATTATTGATGGTTAAATATATGCATTGCACGTGGTATTTTCAATACATAACATCGCCCACTTAATTTCAGTCTTTAACAATGTAAAAAATTACATTCTTTATTACGAAAATTTATATCAAAACGATTCAATAGCTTTATAGTTCATTAAAATCAAATTTATTCTAACAATAAGTAATATCATATATATGTAAGTACATCTTGTTATTGAATTGTAACTTTGATTTGTATTCTCTTTAGTAATACTATATAATAGTTTTATTGTTAATAGCAATTTGCTATTTAAATGCGTTTCAATCATCCATGTATTATACATCATATAAATAAATTTTTTTTATATTATTTTTTTATTTATGAAATATAAACATATTTGCATAATTAAGTATGCAATGTAATTTTATAACAATTATATAAAACAAAAAAAAAAAACAATAGGTGCAAAAATAAAAAATATATAAAAGAGGACAATGAACGAAATAAATAAGTTGGTGTAAAAAAGTGAATACAATAATAAGACATGGAAATCGGTAAAAAGAGAGAAAAGGTGAGAAAAGAAGAATGGAAAGTCAGGGAATGAGTGGAAAATCAGTGTACAAAGTAATAAGAAAGACGAGTTCTAGTCAAAACAAATGAACAGAATGAGACAAAGGCAAAAGGACGAAAAGTTTGCGTATTTAAGAAAAACATGAAAACACTAGCAGAAGAAACATAAAGAAAAGAAGATGAAAGACGAGAAAGTGTATACGAGAAAGGGTAAAAGAGAGGACGAGGGTTTGGCCCGTGCTTCGTTGAGCGTGGAATCAATAGGAGGTCACTGGCACCAGTAGATACAATCGGCACATTTTAAGTCTACTTCAGTGTTGTACAGCTTGTTATTGTATTGACCCTATTTTCTTTTATGATTAAGTCGAGACATATCCATATTCGTCATTATTTATAGTTTACATTGTGCATTTCAATTCGCTATTCCTATCTCTTTTTCCTCCATTCCTTTTTTATTTCTTCTATTTTTCTCGAGAACAAGCACTAACAATAAAATAAATCATATAAGAAAATGCTTCAATCCAGAAATATTACTTCTTAATGTCTTTTCATATAATAAACATATGTAGTTTAAATAGTGAATCCACAGCACTTGTAGATAAAATATCAACTTTATTTTATACTTTTAAACATAAAAGTTAAATTGTATTGACAAGAAAATTAAATAATATTTGTATTTTCATTGATAAAAGTATTTGAGAATTTATAAATTGTTAATTTGTATTAGTAATTTTTATCACTATTGTTAAAAATTATTTTTGAATGTTTATTTATATTTTCAAAAACTTTCTTTTAAAATTGCAAATATCATAGATATAAAATAAAAGTAATTAAATATATTCTTCCAAGGACATTCTTTTATCTCGCACTCCGTACGAGCTCAATGTGTTATGAAATTCAAAATCTTAATTAAATTAGAAAATAGTATTAATAATTAAAATATGATAAATGGAATGAAATATTTGAAAAACATGGAAAAATGAAAATTTTTGCATTCTTGTTTATATTTACATATTATTATTTTTTCTACAGATATATATGTTTTATGAATGTATTCTTTATTTAATAGTTTAATAAAAGATATTAATTTTCTGAAAAATATAATAAAGGAATAAAAATAGAATTAATGAAAGGAGATTAAAATTTTCATAAATTTCTTATTTTGTTTAAAATCTTTTCATACGTATTGGCTTTTAATAATAAATTTAATAAATTTTATAAATCTTGTATAGTGTATAGCACTACTATTGTTTACTTGATGAAGTAGATATGTCAAATTCTTGCCATTGCTGGTAACTTTAAAATTATAAAATAATAAATATTTCTCGTATATCATTCAATTTTCGACATACATATTTATTTGCAAATAACTTTTTTAATTCATAAAAATTCATAATTTAATTTTTAATCTGTAAGTTATTTATAAGTAATTTTCGAAAAAAATGAGTGACCATTTTAATTAAAAAATATATTACATTAAGATAGATTATGATTTTTCTGTTTGAAATTAGCATGTTAATTATCACACATGTCATTGGCACATGAGGCTGTTTGTTATTACATCTGTTAGTTTAATTTTTTTTTTTTTAATCAGTTTGACAGTCGATGAGATATGCGGTTTATTTCCGTAAAAATTGATTTTTTAGTTTCTGCAGTTAGAAGTTAGGACGTTAAAACAAAATTCAATTGTGAAATATATCCTTATTTATATAAAATATGAAAAAAAATTTAATTACATAAATATCAATAAAAATATGTAAATATCGATTTTATATTGAAATTACTATGAAAATGAAAATGAAAATGAAAATCTCAGAATATTTATGTGTAGTTATCTCTCAATAATCGCCGTATTTTATTACGCCGGTACTTATTTATGATATTTAAAATTTAAAATCTTTTATGATATTTAAAAATAATACTAATATAATAATAACAATAAATTATAAAGAAACAAGATATAATTTGATTGATATAATATATGTATTTTTAGAATGATATTTAATTTTGTAAATTTTAATAATTTCGTAAATATTGTTATTACTTTGAAGTTACTACATATATATGCAATATTATTGTGCAATGTGAATGTGTATGTACATTCTTTAAATTTTAATATTTAATTTTATAACATAAAATATACAATACAATTAAAAAATAAATTGTAATTATAAAATAAAACTGGAAATTGAAAATTGGAAATGGTAACATAAATAACAATGTATCTGTAACACATCATATGGATTTACGTGACAAATAATAATAAAATGTTGTAATATTTATTATTATTCGGAAATAAAAGTGGAGGCATATATTTGTACATAGATCAACTTTTCGATAATTAAAATTCGTTAATTAAAATTTTTCAATGCAATTAGAAGAAAATTTTGAAAACAACTCTTGATGAGTAAATATTCGATTAAATGAGTAAATATTCGCTTTGCTTCAAACAATCTGTTTTATGTATTTGTTTACATGGAAAATAACTACAAAATTATTGGGACACAAATGGAACTAATATATGTTGTATGATTAAGACATATTTTATATTTTATTTATAATGCTAAATTTTTACATAAACTGATGTCATTATTTTATTTTATTAAAATAAATGTTGTCATGTCATAACTGAAACATGAATATATGGTATTAATACATTTTGTATGTAATAATGCTTGTATAAATAAAGCAAAAAATTAAAGAAATAAATTTATTTCAACTATATATATCCATTTAAATATATTCATAAATATATCCATTTAATTAAATATGACATGTAAATTTATATATTAATAAGTTTAATTAGTTAAATTTATTTATATATTTATATATTAATTTGTTTGTCTGGATTATCCAAAATTTTGTTTAACTATTTTGTAATATATTGTTTTTTACACATTTTAAAATTTCTTTACATTGCAATATTTTCTTGTAAAAATTGAATTAAATAAACTTAATTATAATAATTTTTTATAGTTATTGATAATTTATTGTTACAATACTAATTTCTTAATTAAATAATATCTATAATGTCTACAATGTTATGTGTCACTTTATATTCTTTATGTATCACTTTAGCAAAATTTTTATAGAAACAAAAAAAATATTGTATATAATTTCATATAAGATTATATGATTATATATAACATTTTTATATAACTTTTTTTATATTTTAAAAATTATATAATTACATATAACTTTTAAAGATTAGATAGATCAACAATTAACTATATAGTTTTATTCCTCATTATAATCTCTATATCTCAAATGCAGATTTTCATGCTAATATTATAAAAAAAAATATTTCCCGGATTTTTAAATAGAATTTATGTGATTATATGTGATTAGCGATTATTCTTATAAATATTTTTAACTAAAATAATATGCAGAGTTACTTGTAAGTATATTTGTTTAAAAATAAGAGCATTGTGAATATTGTAAATTGTCTGATATACAAATAGGAATAATTCGTTGTCTGTCTTAATCATATTTTAAAAATCATATACTCAAAAAAAAAAATTTCAAGAAGAAATTGATAATACGCTCTTATTTGTATTTGTATTCAAGAAATGAAAAGAAAATTCAAATTAAACTTACGTCTGAAATGAATACAAATCAGAAAAATTTCATTAAACTTGTATGCATTTAACAGAAATTTTACGAAAAAATAGAAGGGCTTTGGCTATAGGCGTCTTTCCATCCAGAGATTTCGAGGGTGACTTGAACTCTTCAAACATCGAGTTATGCATTTCCAAGCAAATTCGATAAAAGCAGACGAAACATGAAGCAAAATGCACGTTTTCATTGTGAAAAAGAGACTAAAAAATCGTAATCAGGTCTTCTATTGAAGTCTCCCATCGCAATACGACTTGCAAGAAAGAGGAATCGATCCAACATGTTAACGCGTGTCTGGCATCGAGGATGGCAGCCACCCGAACAAAGTTAAGTCTTTTAAGGAAAATTTTATAATCATTTCTACTATTTACCTTGTTGTATCCGTTCTAAGGCGTTCACTCGTCACTTTATTATAACACGATGCACACAAATTAAATTGTCACACGAAATGTCGCAATAATCTAGTAATACGGTCGCGAGTACACAGGTCTTCAGAGGATAGTCAGGCACTGAACGAATAGATGGCGCCCACACTTGTACGCCACCCCTAGCGTCAAATTTTCCTTCAACCCTCTTACCCCAGTAACATTGCTTACTGCTTTCGACTAGAGGGTTAATCGTGTGATTTTAATCAAACTATTGAAAGTCAGCGCCAGTTCTGAATATGCAAAATTCTTTATATCCAGAAAGTTGTTGATGCTTTGAGTTGAATCTGTTAAATTAGAAACTTAAAATAAGCCGAAAATATAATTAAGAATGTCATTATATATAAAGAAAAATATGGAACAGAACATAATAAGTTTATTTATTTCTAACTTCATATAATATATAAAAATTTCAATCGTACATATGTATGTAAAATAAATTTCAAATGTATAAATATAAAATTAATTATTAAAATTTAGTATTATCGTAATAAATCATATATTTTCATAATTGTTAAATGCTCCTTTAGGTAAATTATTGTTTTTTTTTTTTGCATAATTGATTTTTCTTCTGTTTGTAGAAATTGCATAGAAATTACATAAAAAATATATATCTTTATAAATTACTATTTTTATTTCTATAAATATATTTTCAAAATGATAATAGAATTAAAATGAATTAAGAGCAAAAAAATTAACATAAAATTAGTACAGTTGCTATACTTGAGGCAATTGAAATAGGGGTTTTCCTATTTTAAATAACATTCTTAGTATTGTTCTAAAATAGTTGTAAGCAATTACTAAATTGAGTATGAAAGAGACAAAATCTAAATACTAAATAATATGCGTAATACGTTATTTGAACGTTACCTAAACAAAAGTTTATAAAAATCAAATAGACAGCAGTAAAAGTAAACATTACATATTTATTGATTGTTATGAAATTTAGCTAGTGAAAATATTATTACAAATATTTTAAACAATAAAAATAAATACATTATTTATTTTGAAAATATATAGATATGTATATAATAATATATATTTTTTGCTTATTAATATATATTTTGTTTCTTTTATATAGAATTTAAAGATAATAATATATTAGAAATATATTATCTATGCATATACGTAAGTATTAGCATTTTGTTGCTTTGCATTTAGAAATCTATGTTTCACTTATTTCATGTTCTTGCAGAACTATATACATATGTTACAATTTAGAATCATCAATAAAAGGGGAATCAATTTTTTTTCCATTGAATTAACAAGTGATTTTTAATTAATTCAAGAAGTTTTTATATTTTATTCTTTTTAAAAAAAGATTATTATTTCGTTCAAAAAATAATGATATTACTTCAAACAAGTGATGCATATTTTAAATTAATTACAGAGTCATCTTAAGGAAAAGAAAAAATTATATCCATCACAATTTTTCAAAAAATTCTTAAAATTTTAATTTTAAACATTGTGTATTGACTTTTATGATTTTGTGTAATTAAGTTTTTAAAATATAAATTGTAATAAAATATTTCAACATAATAAATTAATAGAATAAATTTATCTGTTTTAATAACAGAGCACATACATATAGTTTTTTTTATAGATTTAAGCTATTTGTATCTCCAATATACAAATGATGATATTACGATATTTAAAATATATCTAAAATATTTAAGATATTGCTACTTATAGTTATAAATATTAATTCATTTTTATAATTTTTTAATAATTTTTTCCTTGCATATATTTTTGTAAATATATTAAAAAATGTAGTACCATTACATTGTATTTTGTTTTTACTTGCCCATATAGGCATACATATGTATACATGTGCAGTATGTGGTTTTTATTGATATTAACTGAATCAGAAAAGCGCCATCTCTTATTAGTGAATTAAACCTATAGACATACTATTTATATGTGTTAACTGTTGATTGCAAGTAGTCAGTGTATTTAGGTTAGATATTTCTTCCTCTTTCTTTTTTTGGAGTTAATACCGCTTATAATAAGAAACTAATGCTAATTAATTAATTAGCATTTAAAATATTACTAAATTACCTGATAATTAAAATAATAATATTTAATTATCAGGGAAGATAAATTAAAGGTAAACTGAAAATATTTTAACTTAAATTAAAACAAAAATTTATATGTTTAATGTTTAATCATATACTAATTGTTATTATACGCATCATTATATTTTTTATATATATTACTTTTTTTGCTACTTGAATGTGATATAAAGATTAAATATAACCTTATTATATTTTAGAACGGAAATTGTAAGCTCCAAAATGGTTTGTGAAAAGTGTCAAAAAAAATTAGGAAAAGTCATAACTCCAGATCCTTGGAAAAATGGCGCCAGGAATACAGTAGAAAGTGGAGGACGTAAAGTTGGAGAAAATAAAGCACTTTCTGCAGGAAAGGCAAGATTTAACCCTTATACTGCTACTTTTGAGACTTGCAGAATATGTAGACAGAAAGTACATCAAGTTGGATCACATTATTGTCAATCGTGCGCATATAAAAAAGCTATATGTGCAATGTGTGGTAAGAAATTACTGAATACAAAGAACTATAAACAGTCTGCTACATAAAATCTGTTACGTTTATCATAGTATAAATTTATACTATGATAATCATAAGATAATAAGTGTATTCCTATAATATTTTAATGATGTAAGCTAGTTAAGTTTCCTTTAAAATATAAATTATAACTATATAGAAAAGAACTTAATACTTGAGAAACAATCTAAAGTATTACTTTGTTATTTAAAAAGAATAAGGATAGATGAAACAAAGATATGTCTGATTTTATTTTATTATCTTATTTTATTTTATTATAATATTAAAGATATGTCTGATTTTATTTTATTTTATTAATTATAAGGATTTTGTAATCATAGAAAAAAGAAAAATATGAACGTACAAAGTATGTTAGTCAAGCAGATAATCTAATTTCACTTCTTCATTTATAAATATTAATAATATTGGTGATCATTCCAAAAAATACATTATCAAATAATTTTGATCAAAAAAATTGAAAGAATAAAATTAATATTTATAATCTTGAATTAGTATGCAACATGTTTATTTTAAGACATAATTTAAAATATAAAAATTGATTCAAAATACATATATGATATACAATATATGAATTCGTCATATCTTTGATAAATTTATTTCTAAGTATTTAATTGTTTCTTGTGTATTATGTTATACTTTATACAACAAACAATTACAAATTTATAATTGTGATGATTATAATTATTTAAAAACATTGTTATTATGTTTTATACAAAATAAAATTGTAGATTTGCAAAATTGTAATATTTTCTTAAAAATAAATTTATGAATTTTCTATACAATAACGGCCTTTATTATTCAAAAACATGCATTTATATGTATATGTTTACTTAATATTATTGAAAATGAATATGTAAGTAATTTATTATTTATTGATATCATTGTGATATATATTAAGTATATTTGAGGTTTTTAGGACAATAAATTAACTTAGAATAATTTTTGATATACAGAGTTTATGGTATGTTATAAACTTTGAATTGTGAAGTAGTAACCTTTTTCTTTAACAGCATTATAAATATGTAAATCTAGATAAAATTATTTAAATTCTGGTGAATGTTATTTATTATTTTATAATAAACTTACTTTTGTCAGATAAAATATCAGGATATCCAAACCATTATAATAATTAGAAAGTTGATTAGAAAGTTAGATTTTTTTATATAAAAATATATAAAATTGCATGAAATGTTTGTATAGAACTCCAACTTTAAGAAAACTGATTTTGAAAATATTAAGCATAGTTTCATAACTAAACTTTTGTCTTTCTTATTTTGTTCTTGAACCATTTCTTTTGTTCAAAATGATTTCATTTTGAAAGCAGATAACGATACCTCTGCTTATAATTGTTAACACAAAACATATGTATTTGACAAATATTTAAAATTTTTTTCTTCAAAAATGAAGTTTTAGTTACAAAATTTTATCTAATAAAATCAATTTATTTTAATCTAATTACAAAAAATTATCCTTTGCTTGTATTTTTACAATGGAGGATATCCTAAGTAATTTATTTATTTTATGATATAATGTTACATATAATATTGAATCATATTTAATATTTAAAATAATATTTCCTAGTAATAACAAAGAATAAAATTTAAAGTTGTAAGTGATACCTTAGTTAAATTTCATAAAATAAATTTGTAATAAAACTCTAGAAGTTATAATATTTAGTTACAAATACATTTATTTCATTATAAATATATAAATTATTATTTCAATGTATATTACTATGTAATGTAATTTCATATCTATTATTCAATTTTTAATCATTATAAATAATTATTATCAAGATAAATGCAAGATACTGATAGACATTTACATTTGCGGAATGTATATTTATTTTATCTAAAATTTTTTGTTTGTTTTAAAATTTTCAACATCATTTATTATTTTTTTTATAATTACGTAATTTATTATTGCATAATTGTAATTCATAAAAACAAATTCAATAATAGATATACTATATATTTTTAGAAAGTTTCAAGTTATAAAAATTTATTTTTATTCTATAATTCTATTATGAAAATTTTAAAATTGCATTAAGAAGAAATAATAAATTTATATTTTCTGCAATAAAATGGATATATGTTTTCATATTTATAAAAATATTTTATAAAATTTTTGTTTTTTGTATGTCTTTAATCTATTATTAAGATATTTGAAATTTAAGTATATCTATAATAATAAGTACATTAAAATTAAATTTAAATATTGAACAGAAAATGTAGATTAATATTTTTCTATGCTACATTTTTCGATATATTATGTTTAAATATAGAGATATTGAAAATTTGTGAAATATAGATTTGTGGAATACTTACTTGTGATTCCATTTATATTTTTTAATGTGAATTTTATTATTATAATATTACTATAAATTATTATTTATAATGTAGTTCTTATTTATTATTTTAAATGATGAGAAGTGAATCAAACAAAAATATTCTTCATTTAAAAATCATGTTTTATTAATTATTGGAAATGATTTCGTCCATATACAAAATATTACAATATATTTTTATTTGTCAATGCAGTAAATTTTTGGATTGTTTAAATATTTAAAATATTCGAAAATATATTCTTTTTTATATATATTTAATTTTTAGAATATTTTAATTTAACAGACCTCTATTTATAGATTACAATTTATAGAGTTTTTTTGAGTAATTGTTTTGCATTATATGTTTTGCAAACATTTGTAAGCACTATTAAAAACGAAATATGTATTTTGAACATATTTATAGCACAGTTAAGTGTTTTAATATTAATGAGAAGTAATTTTTAAGTGAAGAAAATTTTTTTTTATTGTTGATTCTTCATCATTTAACATAGAAGATAAAAAGTTCTCGCAATATAAATAATTTATAAATATATTGAAGCAAATTCAAATGATAATTCACAATTTTTCTTTGCGCTACGAATTTGATAAATTCTTATTGATAGTTTTTTGATTTACAAAATACGCAAAAAATACTAAACTAAAAGAAATAAAAAAACATTTTAAAATATATCTTCTATAATATTCAATAACATTTTTTTTAATAATATTTTGTTATTTTATATAGATAATTTATAATTGACTAAATTTTGTTGTTAAGCATGAGAGAAAAGTGGTTTCTTAATTATATAATTAAGGAATTAAAATACATCAGATTATAGGTATTAAGAATATATATTTACAATATTTTACATACATCAGAGAATTAAAAAAATCTCATGTCTTTATAAGAAATTGATTTAAGTATAGAAAATTGGTTTCTGTGTATGTATGTTATATACTTTCAAAATTGTTATATTCGTTTTGTTAGTATACATATGCTTGTTTGTTGTTCATTAATTTTTATTTATATAATTTTATTACAATACGTTTCATAAAATCCTTCATTCTGATAGATTCTTATATAATAAGAATCGTTAACAATACATAACGTTAACAATGCATAAACATAATAATATACAAAAAATAGGAATCTTTAAGCAGCATCATTTATGAATTAATATAAAATATCCTTGAATACTATTTATATATTATAGCAGATAAATACCATGAAGGATTTTCCCATTTTGAATACATTTTTTATAATTATTTTTCGAAATTGAGCTCATCTTTTCTGTTAGGTATAAATTTATACTAGCAATAAAAAAGAATTCTAAGTGATTCAACATGTAACTCAGTTTTAGATGGATTTGACATGTGCACATTTGGCTTAATTAACTGCTAATATTTTAAAAAATTTTATTTATTTAATCATTATTTAAATTTTAGTAATGGTAAGAATTTTTAGGTAAATTTAATTATAATAAATCTTTTGTTTTTGATTATTTGTGTCTCAAATTGAATCATGTATAATGAAGCATTTATAACTGGCCTCTATTTACAATAAAAAACATTCTTAACTGTACATTCCATTTTTTAATAAAAAAATTATATATATATATATACAGGGTGTTTTGTGGATTTAAATCCGGAGAACGAGCAGGCTATGCAATAGAACCTCCACGACCATTTATTTGGTTGATGACCAAGTGTTGATTTAAAAATTGTCTAGCCACTCGGTTAAAATACGGCGGAGCTCCATCATGCATAAACCGCATACCGCATTAGATTTTCATTTATGGGGACATTTAAAATCTATTGTATACGCAACATCGAAAATGTTGAAATAGAATAGAGTAAGGCTTCCTACAAATTCGAGAAACACCAGGAATGATAGAGAGAGTAATCAGATCAATCACAAGACGCGGGGTGCCTTCAAATGCAAGGTGGTCATTTCGAGCATCTTTTGTAAAAGTAATTAAAACAGAAAATTCATTATATCTCATAAACGAAGACAGATAGGACATATATTTATATAACTTTTTTTCATTATTTTTAGGCGTACAATCAGCTCCCGAAGTGACTCCCACAAGTTACGAAACACCCTGTATATTATTTGAAGAATAAAATTGCACTTTAATTTTGAAAAAAACGACTTAAATGACTTATTTTAACAAATATGATTTTGTATTTACACGTAAGATTATTTAAAGAAGTAAAATTTAGTTATAGTTAATATCACTACTAATATCAATTTAAGACATAAAAAACAAATTGTTGCTATTTCTGTCCCGAAATTAAACAATTTATCTATTTATTTAGTTTCTATAAGAAATTATTTTTCGAATTATAATATTCATGTATGCACACAGCCTTACAAATAATCGAAATCTACATAGGGTTCTAAAACAGGTTACCGAATAAACAGACTAGAAAAAGCACCTATACATCAATCATAATCTTATACATGTTAAATCATTTTCAAATTTCAAACGTAAAACTATTGCTAAGTATTTTTGAAAGTATATTTTCATATTCATATTTGTTATATTTTATTTAATTTGTAAAATCAATATGAAATTTCATCTTATATCGTCAATATGAAACCAATATGAAAGAATATATTCTATTGATTGAAATACTTCTTTTTATAATAAATTAATTTTTTATATTTGGAGTTGAAATCAATTATGAATTAGGATTATGTCTGATACTTTCAGATGTAAAATTATATTATTGTTCTAGCATTTGAAATAGCTATTGATGAGATAATAACATGACACATTTTTTACCTTGAAATTTATATACATAAACAAAATTAATAAGTACAAACAGTAAAAGATAATATTGTTATATAATTATACTTATATCAAATTAATCATTGTTTATTTCACTAATCAGTTATAAATATATAATTAAATGTAAAATATTAAAAAATAAAATAATAGTACTAATTATTCATTAAATATTGTAGTCGAATTCGATAACCCATTTTGAAATTTTCCTATATACATATACAATATAATATAATATTTTCTTATTTTTCATTGTTTTTTTAACTACTTTCAATATATGGTGGACGGATTTAATAACATGAAATAAAACCTTTAACTATTTACTACATTAATAGTCAAGGCAAAATTCTGCATAGTATGTATGTATCATAGTATGTATATGTATGTTTTGTAACGAAATAATGAGTAACATGAGGTAAAGATGACCTTTTTCATTTCACTTTCTTTTTTTTTTTTTGCGGTAATTATTTTGCTGTAAATTTGTCTATATGAATATTTGTTTGCGTAAAGAAAATATGAGTACGAAGAATTAAGAATCAAAATCATGATTTCTACAAAAAATAAAACATATGATTAAAATACAAATATACAAGTTTACTTATTATCCGTAAAATAAAATAACGAATTTTTAAAAATTATATATGTTAAAATATTCAATATGTAAAAATAATGTTAAAATTGATAATAAAATATTGTTTGACATTTTTTTTTACAATTAATTAATAATTAATGTTTAATAACGTATACAAACATATTGTTATATTTGTATAAACAAAGCTTCATAATTGGTTTTGTCATCATTTATTGTTATGCTATATTTTTTTACATATACTTTATAATATTAATAATATTAAATATCATTTATATTTTGTAAAAAAAATATTAAGATTTTATTATCAATAATATTTAATATTTGTAACATTGAAATGTAATATTAATAAGACATTAAAATTATTATATAGGTATTTGTATACTTTGAAGTAAATTATACTATTGGCTTTTATTAAATATCTTTTAATATAATACAGATTAAGAAATTAAAAGTTATATTTCTTAAGAAATTGTCATTTTATATTTAAAAAATTTGAATTTATTTTTTATATAAAATGATAATGTGTATTAATAATATAATGAGAGATATTATATAATATTCATACATGATAACAATATTATTTCATTTCATTTAGTTATTGTTATAATTTTACTTTGCCCCATGTTACCCTGTTAATATAAAGTACAATACAAAAAAGTTAGAAATTGTAATATAACCATATCCGTAAATATTTATATTTTTATAAATTTAAAAGAAGTTCACTAACTTCATGATTTTGTTTTTGTCTCGCGTAAAGTTGGTGTTAATCAAATTGCGAAATCAATAATAATATCAACAATCGTATCAATAATCGTATATCAATAATTTTAATATTTTCATGTATCATTAGTTTTTAATTTATTGTCTTAGAGCTTGTTTAATAATGTAGATATGTAAATGTTTAATGGCGATTTAACGTGCGCATACAATTATTATGGTAAATAAAAAAGCTATGTATTTATAACGATAATATTTAATAAATTACAGTGTTTTAAAGTTTATTTCATAAAATATATATTTTGAATTTAATTTTAATTGATTTAACTAATTATATTTTTTATATGAATTATATAATTATATTATGAATATCATGTTTTTAAATTTATTAAATTTGATGTTAAATTTAAATAATATTCGTTTGTATATTTATTACTTATTTGCAAATGCATTGATAATTTTATTAGTCAAGTTTTAAAATATTTTAAAGCATTCTATAAATATACCATAATGTTGTAATAAATGATGTTTAAAAGAGCGCAGGCAAAATACATACGATTTTTGATACGTACGCTACTCTTTAATACTGTACTACTTACACAGATGTAATTCATGTATAATACAAGTTCTAATTGTAGTAATTTTTAAAACAAGAGCTGTGTTGTAAAATAAATAAAATTATAACAATAAACATTTTTATCAAATGATCAAAAATCATGTTTTTAAATAAGAGCCAGTCTTTTTAGAAAATTGAGGAAGATACTAAATAAAATTTTCTTCGACTAGTTCAAGAGCAGATCTATTCAGGATGAGCACTATATGTAATATGCACGCGTGTACATATAAATCGAAGTCTGATTTCTTCGTGTAAAGCACTTTAAGTACAGTATATTCTAATTATTGTTTAGATGTATATAGTATTAAAATTTTCATAGATTATAATATTTATGTTATTCTCGTAAAGAGAAAGAAAACGATGCTCAATTCGCAATGTTTACAATTGCTTCATCAATTTACATTTTTTACTTTTAATTTATTACTTTTAATTTGAATTTCAATATGAGAGATACGATTGAAAATTATATATAAAAGATCTGAAAACATTATCGATTATTTATGATTCGCTAATACTTCATCTTTATAGTCGATCTTATCTTTTATTTCCTAAAATAATCTGCTGATCATGTTTCTGCGGACCAGTTATCTAATTGTTTGATTTCATGGCTCGCCTCTGAATTATCCAATTCTTTCGATTCATTAGATTTATATTCGGTTACATAAATAACTTGCTTTTCAGTATTTCCTTTTTTACTAGATTTTGTAATGTCTGCTCTTCTAGGTGGAACAGGAGGCTTTTTATTGGAAATGGATTTTCCATTTGAAGTCATTTTGATTTCACTTTGGGTCGATTTTTTACCCTTATTTTCCATTGTGGAAAGCGTTTTACTGCCTTCGTTATCATCCTCTTGAAATTCTCCTCTATTAGTAGAAAGTTTGATTTCAGTAATATAAGTCATTTTTTGTGGCATTGGCGTATTTGGGAGTGGTGGCCGATTATCAAAGTCTTGTGAATTATAATCCATCGACTCACCAACTAATCCGCTATCTTCACTGTTTTCACCACTTGAAACACTGATATTGTTAATATTATGACGATCCTCACGATCAAATAAATTTTTGTTATTTATAGTTACACCAGAACCAAATTCGTATTCATCTTCGTCTTCGTCATTTTCTCGATCCATTCTTTGATTAATGGAAACTTCAACCACTCGTTTTGACGGCGTCTTCGAATTTATTGGCGACGTTTTGTTTCTACCTTCTTTGTCTTTAAACATCGATCCATGCGTCTGAGATATCGAGTTTGGTGGTTCTTCATCATTAATTGTTATCGAATCAGAACTATTACCTCTCACTGAATTCGAAGAATGGTCTTGTAGAGGTATTGGAGTAGATGATCTTTTCGTAGAAAAAGATTTTTTCTTGCAAGTTTCATGACGATTACAATTTTCATCGCATGCCTGACACCCTCTTTTAATATTAATTTTTGTCACTGGTTCTTCATTGACAGCTTTCTTACCGGTATATGAAATCATTTCATTCGGTGTTATTGAACTATCTTCCTTCCAGTTTTTGAAACGAAATAAATCATGTTTGGACGAATCTGAAAATGTTGGTTTCTGAACGTACGTTTCAAAATGTTTCAAAGCTTTCCCGAAATCTTTATTTGCTATTTTTTCATCATCCGAAAATTGTTCATTCATGATCATACTATCGTTGCTAAAATCTTCAGGTAATGATGTTTTCTTTTTAAACTGTAATTCTACTTCTTCAATTGTCGGACTTTTAATAACGTTTCCATCATTAACAATTCTGACCAAGGAATTATCCTCATCTGGATTGAACATCCGTTCTGCATGAATAAATTCTTCTGTAAGTCTTTTGCTTAAGGGAAGATTATAAAGTTCAATGCTAGTTTCATCATCTGTAGGATTTATTTCTTTTGAATCAGAAGTTTCAGTTTTTATTTTAATTTCTATAGCAGACTTAGATCGTTCAAGCGAACCGTTGCTTTTTTTTCTAACTTTTGATTTTTTATCTTCTGAATCCTGTTTTTTACGCCATACAACGTCTTCTAAATTACCCCATTCATTTGATTTTTTTAATAATCGTCTATCGAAAGTATCCATTTGATCAAGCTTAGTTAAATCTTCTGTAGATTCATTAATATCCTCTGGTGGCAGAGGTGCCTTACGTTTCTTTGTGCCGGTATCAGTCATATCCAAACTCTGTGCTCTTTCAAGTGTTGCGGATGTTCTGCATTCGTACTTTGATAGATCACCTAAGCTTGCAGCTTTTCTGTACACATCATCTTCTTCATCTTCATCGTCATTTGTCTCTGGTATAGGTGTTCGATGAATTGTGATATCAGCTGGATTCAATTCGATGGTTGTAAAACTGTTCTGAATTTCACTGTCGGTGTCAGATTCAGAATGTCTTCCATCAATTATTAAAGTTTCTACTTTTTCTTCTACACATGGATCTATTCTTTCTGTTTCGCGTACTTTTTTTATATATTCAGATAAAGAATCTGTATAATCGGCAATGCTATTGATTTCATCTTTTCTTAAATTACATTCTTTTGTAATTGATGACTCTTTCTTTATAGGAGAAATATATTCCATATCGTAATTATTGCTTTTTGGCGGTGGTGGAGCTTTTCTCTTATTCTTCTGTTGACTTTTAAAATCATCTGTCTCGATAGATTCTATATTTTTGGGAGTATTTAGTAGTTCAGAGTTATTTTTCCGATTTCTGCGAGCAGCCATAGCTGCATTATGGACTTCCATCGGTACTTCTGACGGAATATGAATCGATGTATCACTGAGTTTGCTGTTTTTATCTAACGTATCACTACCTGATTCGAAGGTATCATTTTTTCCTTTAAGAGCTGGAAGTATTTGTGAAGTTTGTTGATGTTGAGCTTCTTCCTTTTTGTCACTAATTGTCAATGCTTTATTCATATTTGACAAATGTTTTTCTGTATCGAGTTTTTTCGAATGTTTTCTTTCAAGATTCGTGTTATGTTCATTTTGATTTTCAATGCGATGAACAGTTCCATCAAGAGAGGGTAGAACTTTAATACCAAATTTATGGTGATTGCTTTTGGACTCTTCATGACATTTTTTAAATGTTTGACTATTGGGTGTAGACTTTGTGGACTTCAAAGTCGAATTCATCGTCGAGTAATTAGAATTGATGGAATCATTTGGATCGACTATGAACAGTCTTTTCGCAATACTTTTTGATTGTGAAAGTTCTGGGATCGATTGACTCCTGTATAAGGGATGACAAATTCTTGCTGCGCTAGGACCAACACTTTTTTTCAAAAGAGTGGTTGGCTTTGATCCAATTCCGCCATTTTCTACTTCAAGTTTTACGTCATATGGTGAAGCATAGCTTAAAATCGTTAAAGCATCCTCGTAAACCATATTTCGAAAACTGATTTTTATGCTGGCTATACGATCCCCTGTAAACACAATAATGCTAAAAAATGAAGTCTTTACTATTTATGTGCATTTAGTAGAAATATAAAATAAAAAACAAAAGAGAATGGTAACATTGTATAAACATAGATCTAATTTATTAAACAAATTATTAAAAACTATAATATGAATAAAATGTGAAAGAAACATCGATATTATGTATAAGTAAAATAAATAAATATTTATTGAAATATTATTAAATTTGTTCGAGAAAGAGATTATTACGTGAAATATTTGAATATTCTATTTCACGTTCTATGTATTTGTTACAAATTTTTTAATATAATATTTATAAATCTAATTTTATTAGGAAGTTTATAGTGAAATATTCTGATATCCTATATTTTTAATTCTATTAAACACTATGTAATACAATTATATTTAAATAATATATATTATATATATTAATTATATATATATATATATTTATTATATAATTAATTATTCTTTAAATTATTTAAAAAAAGCACACGAGATAATATTTAAAGTTATAATCATTATTATAATCACACAAAACTAATTTTATTAATTTATACATAAATAATCAATTTAAATTTCTAAGTTATCCATGTTAATGTAGCATTTCAAAGATTAAATAATATAATAAAGAAAGTACATATCTACAAAGTAAATGAATAAGAAATTTACAGATTAAACAAATATTTCTTATTCAATATCATTTCTAGTTTTTGATATATTATTAATGATAGTGATTATTATTATTAATGATATGTAAAGGTTCTCGTATGATAATTTTCAAATATAAAAAAATTACTAACCTGGATGTATTCGACCGGATTCTGATGCAGGTCCACGATGTAAGAGATCTTTAACAAAGATTCCTTCTCTCATATTACCACAAATATTAAATCCCAGTCCAGTGAAATCTCGACTTTTTAAGCTAACTACATTGATCCTTGTTGCTTTTGGCTGCACAAAAGAAATTAGCGATTACATAATTGAAAATAATACACTATTGATAACTGCAATGTTATCGTTATTATTTCTACCAATAAATCATTTTATAGATTCTTTTATCAATTTATATATTCTATTTATATTATATTAAAAAAAATTATCACTTAGAACTTTTATTTTGTAAAAGTTAGTTTTGTAATTCGATTCATATACTATGGACTTCCTCTTCAGGAAGGAACATAGCAAGGGCACGTATCGAAGATGGCTAGATTAACTGTATACTTACCAAATTTAGCCATGTACAATACTTTCTATGTTTAGAATGATGAAATGTATATTTTATGATCGTTATAGCTTCCTTTATAAAAACACAAGTCTTGCTCTATTTATTTATTATAAATAAAGATTGCTATGATTTGATTCGTAATAAATATCATTTTCATACTATATTAAGAAGAAAAAGAAATAAAACTTACTCCAAGGTACGAATCGTCGAGAGTTTTCCGTTTGTCGTTGCTCAGTCCTAAGGAGGTAGTCCAGGAGGTAGACCATCGTACAGAATCTTTACCTGGGGTATTTCCAGGTGTCAGAGATGCTGCTCCTTCTCGAGTTCGGTTAGTTGACGATATTGTGACATCTTTGAAACAAGGATTATCAAAGGCATAGGCTTCTTCCACAATTTCTGGATCTGTTACCAATACTAAGTGTTTTCCTAGAAATATTCATTTCATATTACTATTAATCAAATTATTTCGAATTATGAAAAATAAATATCTTCCTTAGAAATTTTGTTTATTACTTATCGATATTCTTCTGTATATTTGCATATACATTAGATTTTAACACTAGAATTACCGAAGTGGTCGAAACAAACCAATTTATAATTTTTGTTCGAAATTTTATAGATGTAAAACAGATGTATTTTTAAAGATTTAAATGATTTTTAAAATGTATAAAGTTTCATTAGTTTTTTTACTTCAAAGGGGTAAAGTTTTGAAATTTTAGGCTCTAGTAATCTAGTTAGTAGGCTAGTTCTAGTGTTAAAAATATTTTGACGCATTAATTATATAATACATATATTTTTTACTAGTAATGGAAAAATTAAGATTAAATTATATAAAATTACTTTCAAATATTTCATATTTTTGTTAAAATTTTTATACAACTATGACAAAGACTTCTGTATGACATTAAACATAGTATAGTATAATGTCATAATTAAAATTCATTTTATATGAATTTTTATATTAAACAATTGATGCTTTTTATATCAGTCTTTGTTCGTTTCATTACATTGTATAAAAAAAAAACAATTTATTTGGAAGAATATTTATTTTTATTAATATTAATTTTGTAGTAAATTAAATAAAGTTTCAATGTCAAATATTTCCCTTTTAATTTGTAAATTTTTAAAAATTTTATTAAAATTAAAAAAATTAAGATTTCATTGTAATTAAAAAAGACATTATTATTATACAATTTAATTACCTAAAATACAATGGTAGAATAGAGAAAATAATATCATCTTAATAATTTTTAATAATTTTTACATGAAAATTCTCTTTTGAAAAAAAATTAATTCAATGTAAAGTTTATCGTTTATAGATTTTAAATTAAATTCCAATTTTTATTTATTAAAAAAATTAATTTAATTACATATTGTTCTGCAATTCAGATAAAAAATAAATTATCATTAGCATAATACAAATTGTTAGCTTTCTCATTGTTTCCAAATTTTCGATTCTTTCTGTTTTTTACTGCATATATTTACTGTATTATATCATTTTTTGTACTTTAACGTATGAATTTTCTACCTTATTCATTATACAGGGAATTTCCACTTTGATGGACTCCCAGTTTCGGAATATGTTTAATTGTATTTTTATCTTAAAATGTAAGATAAAAGAAGATGTAAGATAAGGAAAGAAAATTTCAATTGAATAAATGAATAAATTTTGAAAAATTAATTAATTTTGAAACGATATGAAATATTTAATTTTAAATATAAAAGATTTAACTTCGAAATTATATAAAAATAAAAAAATTAAATCTAATATAATTTTATTTGCTTACGTATTTTTATTTGAATGTAATAAAAATCTAATCGTATTTTTTTGTGTATGTATGATCGAAAGAAAATATAATAAGAAAAAAATATGTTCTTCAAGAATATTAGGTTTAAGAATATTGTTAGCAGAAAAACATAAAGAAAAGAAAAAAATAAAGTAATAAATCACTTGGAAATGAATGGAAAATATCTTTTTAAAGTTACTTTCGAGAAGAATATTCACCGCTACAATTTTTTAACTATATAAAAAGAAACGTTTTGAATAAAAGTTGTTAAGTTTGACAATAGCTATAATAACGAAAAATTAATTCCTTTTAAAAACTTAGGAATAGTATTCATTTTACTCTGTAAAAACTCAGCGTTGTATCTATTTATACTCCAAAATGTTAGTGCTTCATTAACGTTAAAATTTCAAGTTCATATCTACAATGCTTTTAGAGAAAACAGTTTATAACGTTCAACATAAGACACTGTGTATAGTGAATATATATATATATATATATATGATATAATGATTTTCATAATAATATGTGTTTATTCGATACTGCTGTGATATTGGCTACGGTGAATTGTTGATATTGGTTACTATTTAAGGTATCTGTGTTCATTTATGTTCATTTGTTCTATGCAGGAAGATTTTAATAAGCATTAAGAAAGTTAAGTTTTACGGTTCTGAAGGAAAAACAGAAATATAAATGCGTATTATATGAACAACACAAAATTCTATTATTACACTATACTAATTACACTCTATTAAGTATACTATATTAATCAATATTACATTTCAATTTATGTCGTGACGAATGACTTATATATCAGTATAAATGATATTACGCATAGAACAAGTTGTACAATTAATGTAAGAAAAATTATGTAACGAAATACAGTAGATATTGAACATTTTAAAGGTATTTATGGTAGATATATTGCGTAAATTATGTTACTACAAACGGTGACATCATCCTACGGATTTACGCCTATTTACTGCATTTAGAATATTCTCGTCTACGTTTATGCATAAAATTACATTCCATTCTGTTTGTTTCCAAGTGCATTTTTGAATTACAAAAAAAAAAAAAAAAAA